>NC_057807.1:358605195-358865023 GCF_018294505.1 Triticum aestivum
TGGATGAACAGTAGACGGTGGAGGGGTGCCCGTGGAGGGGTGGTTGAACAGTAGCCGGTGGAGTAGCGCGTGGTGGAGGCTGGATGAACAGGAGGCCGTGGAGGCTGGAGGAGGTCGACGGTAGCCCGTGGAGGCTGGAGGAGGTCGACGATGGAGATGAACAGTATCCCTGTGGAGTCCCGTTTTGTAGTATACCACACCCCTCCCCCTCGTTTCAACCGTAGCGCTCCAACACAGTCCGTTTCGTCCGTTTTGCGGTACGCCACACCGCTCCCGATGAATAGGACCCCCGTTTCAACCATAGCGCTCCAACACAAGTCTGTTTCGTCCGTTTTGCGGTATGCCACACCCCTCCCGATCAACAGGACCCCCGTTTCGACCGTAGGAGGTCCGTTTCCTCCGTTTTGCGGTACGCCACACCCCCCGATCAACAGGACCCCCGTTTCGACCGTAGGAGGTCCGTTTCCTCCGTTGTGCGGTACGCCAGGCCTCGTTTCCATCGCCTGTTCCGTCCAAGCCGGTTAGCTCCCATGCGTTCCGTTGCCTCCCGATGAACACGACGCATTCCGTGGCATCCCCATGAACACGACGCATTCCGTTGCCTCCCGATGAACACGATGCATTCCGTTGTCTCCCCATGAACATGAGGCATTTCGTTGCCTCCCCATGAACACGAGCCCTCGCCGTACATATGCGCGACTAGGCGTTTGAGACCCGGCCCGTATGTACACATACGTGGCCGTATTTTCTTTCTTGCGCCCTGGCCGCTGTAAATACGTGTACATGCTACGTGCGCGCCTCTACTATGACACGTGCACGCCTCTACAACGACCAGTATGTACGTACACGTTCGCGACCAGAATGACAACGCTATGTATGCTTCAACCAGGTGGGTCTCGACTGTCAGGCACTTCCTTGCATGCGAAAATGTAGCTGGTAGGTCCCAGCAGTCAGAGGGGCGAATCGTTATTTTTGCCCGGACGCACTTCCTTGCGTGCGAAGGTGTAGCTGGTGGGTCCCAGCAGTCAGGGGGAAAAGTTTTTTTCGTGAAACACGGTGGCCCGTCCGGTGGGTCCCCGCTGTCAGGTGGAGGAATAATTATTTTCCGTGTAATAAGGAGGCACTTCCTTGCTACGACCATGGACCCAGCTGTCAGCCTCTCCACATACAGTCCACGTCCGATGGAAATCGTTCCTTGACCACATTGACCACGCTGCGCCGAGAGCACCAGGGCGGTGGACGATGACGAGGCCTAGGAAGGGGACGACGGGGAGCCGGGGAAGACGCGATAGTGGAAGCCCGCGCCAAGAGAAGTACGAGGGTTCACTGGTTCAGCTGCGGTGTGAGGCTGCCGTTGCCGCAGGGCCTGGCCAGCGGTGGGAATAGTAGGGGGCAGTGAGGCCTCCGCGGCAGCACATCCGGCCATGGGAGGCAGGAGCATGCGGCACGACCGGCGCTGCTTTGGGCGGCTGGAGCAAGAAGACCACAGGTTGAAGAAGCACTACGGCCATTGGATGGACATCGTACGGTCACTTGAGCTAGAATTGTTTATATTGACTAAGTTGACGAAGCCCTCCATCCCCGTCAACTTAGTAGGCCCACAAGTCATCCTCCCACCAAGGTGGATCCCAGCTAGCTGGGGGGTTATTCATTTTTTCGTGTGTAATAAGGAGGCACTTCCGGTGGGTCCGAGCTGACAGCAGGGGGAACGTTTTTTTCGTGAAATACGGTGGCCCGTCGGGTGGGTCCCAGCAGTCAGGGGCAAACGTTTTTTTCGCGAAATACTGGTGGCCCGTCCGATGGGTCCCTGTTGTCAGATGGAGGAATAATTATTGTTCGCGTAATAAGGAGGCACTTCCTTGCGGCTACCGTGGACCCAGCTGTCAGCCTCTCCACGTACAATATTCTTTCGATGGAATTCGATCATTGACCACATTGACCACGCCGCGCTGAGTGCACCACGGCGGTGGACGACGGCGAGGCCTAGGAAGGGGACGACGCGGAGCCGGGGAAGACGCGGCAGTGGATGCCCACGCGGAGAGGAGTACGAGGGTTCACTGGTTCGGCTGTGCTGCCATCGCCGCAGAATAACAGGGGGTGTGGGTGAGTGGAGTGGAGGGATGGCCTAGCCAGCGATGGGAGTAGTATGGGAGCGGTGAGGCCTCCGCGGCAGCCTAACCGGACACGGGAGGCAGGAGCAGGCGGCATGACCGGAGCTGCTTTGGGCGGCTGGAGCAAGAAGACCAGAGGTTGAAGAAGCACTAGGTCGTTGGATGGACATCGTACGGTCAGTCGAGCTAGAATCGTGCATATTGACTAAGTTGACAAAGCCCTTCGTCCGCGTCAACTTAGTAGGCCCACTATACTGGGTCCCAGCTAGCAGGGGGAGTATTCTTTTTTGGGCGTAATAAGGAGGCACTTCCTTGCGTGCGAAGATATAGCTGGTGGGTCCGAGCTGTCAGTGGCGGTAATGTTTTTTCACGAAATACAGAGGCCCTTTCGGTGGGTCCCAGATGTCAGGTGGAGGAATCATTATTTTGCGCGTAATAAGGAGGCATTTCCTTGCGTGCGGCCGTGGACCCAGCTGTCAGCCTCTCCACGTACAGTCCACTTCCGATGGATGTCGTTCATTGACCATGTTGACCAGGCCGCGCCGAGAGCACCAGGGCAGTGGACGACGGTGAGGCCTAGGAAGGGAACGGCACGGAGCCAGGGAATACTCGGCAGTTATTTCCCACGCGGAGGAGTACGAGGGTTTACTGGTTCGTCTGCCGTCGCTGGAGAATAATAGCATGTGTGGGACTGAGGGTGAGTAGAGGGATATCTAGGCCAGCGATGGGAGTACGGTGGGGCGGTGAGGCCTGCGCGGCAGCACGGCCGGCCGCGGGGAGAAGGGAGCAGGCAGTCCCGCCGACGCTTGTTTGAGCGGCTGGAACAGGAAGAGCAGAGATTGAACAAGCACGACGGCCGTTGGATGGACATCCAACAGTATACAGGCCATCTGTGGAGAGCCTCAGATCTGTGGAAAACAGCATACATCCCATCTGCCATTATTTCAAATAGTTTACAGCCCATTTGCTAATTCTTACGGGGTTTTTTGGAGCCCATATTCTTTTTGTTAGCATTACAGCCCATATTGTGGCCACGGTTAAAAAAATATACGAAATTTTGCATATGTCGGGTGCGGTCTGAACTGTTTTTAATCCCGAAATTTCGAGTCACATTCAGACTGATTTTAAAAATAAATGTATATCAATATAAAATCCAATAAATTGTCCACCCATAAAAATCAATGCAATTTAAAATCTCGAAATGAAAAAAAGATATTTGAAACTAATTGCCGGTTTGATGTGTTTTAAAAATGCACAGCCCATTTCTCATTACTGATAGGCCATTTTCTCGGCCAGCCGAATGAAGCTCTCCTCGTCTAGCCCAACAGGCCTAATAAAGTAACTTACTTGACAAATCACAAAAAAACTAGGCTAGCCATTTTCAAAAAGAAAAAACTACTGGGCTGGTCTGTGGTAAACATAAAAGAAAAGGCTGTCTAGATAGACCAGAGTGTCCCGCACAGCCCAGTTGACACCCTGCTTCCGTCTCAAAAACATATTAGATAAATGCCACTCCAATTATGGCGATTCATAAAAATGCCACTGCAAATTCCAAACTTTGAAAAATGCCACTGCAATTTTTGCAAACTTTGAAAAACGCCACTGCAGTTTGCAAACTTTGAAAAACGCCACTCCAGACTTCAAAAAATGCCACTAGAAATGGCATGAAATGTCATTTTTCAAAGTTTGGAAATTGCAGTGACATTTCTCGGAGGCATTTATCAAATTAACCCAAAACAAAAAAAACTGGGCGAGCTGCTGGGTCCCTGGTGTCAGCCACTCGTTGTGCAATTCTCTCGTTTATTGACTATGTTGACAATGGCATGGGACCCAGATGTCAGAAATCCACTAGGAGGAGCCATTTTTTTTATTGGCTTGAAATAAGGAGGCACTTGCTTGCGTACTGCCATGACCTTGGTGGGTCCCTATTGTCATCCTCTCCACGTACAATCATCTCCTGATTGTGTACGCGTCAACTTGCTAGGCCCACAAGTCAGCCTCTAAACCCGTGGAGGACAAATACAACCCATTTAAAAAAATAACAGCCCATTCCATACGTTCAAACGGAAAGTTCAACATTCAGAGCAAAGTAACAGGTCTGATCCACATATAGAGTACTAAACTTCCACGTTGACAACCATCATAGCCAAGTTAACTATCTACTCCCACTAGACAAGTACTAACTTACTCTTAGCTAACTAGATGATGCCGGCGGTACATGCTAAACGCCGGCACGGCGTCCTGCGCCTCGCCTCGGACTTGCCAGAGGTGCGATAGGGAACGTTGCTCGTGCGCGTTGGCCCTTTCCATGCCGGCATGGTCCACCGAAGCTTCAGCTTCCAAGCAGGAAACCCACTTGACGAGCTGGTAGTAAAAATCGGCGTCGCGAACGCGTGCGTGCCCGACAGCCTCCAGGGCTATTTGCCGGGCGCCGGCCTCAATGTAGTCGGCCCAGTTGCGGGCGCTCTGCTCGCGACTCAGAGCGTCGGTGCGCTGCTGCTCCATGTCCCGCTGGCAGCGCAAATCGGCGTTACGCTGCTCCTCCGCTAGGCGGTCGCGCTCCAACAACTCCTGCTCCTCCGCCATGCGGTCGCGCTCCAACAACTCCTCGATCTGCGCATTGCCATCTAAAGACAGATAGAACGCCTCCTCCCTCTGTCTGCCTTCCGGTGAAAAACCGAACACTAGTTCCGGCGGTGACTGCCTCCGGCATCGCCTACCGCGGACGGGCAGGGGCATGGCGTACGTGGCGAGCAACGTCGGGCTGGTGGGGGCTTATGAGGATATGGCGAGTTGGGTCATGGTGGCACTGGAGAATGCCGGGAAACAGTACTTATAGGGGGAAGGTAGCGCGACGGTCATCGGAATTCAATGCATAATGGCTTAGCACGCCAGCTTGCTGTGGAAAACTAGGGAAACTGAAATTATGACTGTGTTGTCCCGTCCCGTCTGGTTCGCACGCCAGCATGGCGGTCAAACGAGTGCACTCAAATCATCTCCCTCCTTGTCAATAATGATTTCACGGATTTAAAAAGCCCGCAACAATTAAAGCGTATCTTTTTCGCATCAGTTAGCTGCCTTAATTACGGCCGGCTGCATGCAGGCACTCAGAATCGCTCGCAGGTAGTACGCGAAGCAGCATGCAACGAGTCGCAGCCGAGGCACGCATGCAGCCATTTAAACTTTTGCATGCCGTTAATTATTGCCATGCCTTGGTCTTGCTGCTTTGCTCACGGGACTAATAAACCCGGACAGAGGGAGTACCTTGGTTGGTGAGAGGTTTGAATTAAGCTCTGCAAACCGGAAAGGAGGTACTAGTACGTGCGTGATCCACTATTTATTCGTGTAGGATCGAGTAGGTCGTTTCTTGAATTGAGCCCTGCAAACCGGAAAGGAGGTAGTACGTGCGTGATACGCTATTTATCCATGTAGGATCGATAGTGTAGCTTGTCAGTTTCTTCAGAGGTAGGCATTTTTATCCGTGTAGGATCGATAGTGTAGCTTGTCAGTTTCTTCATAGGTAGGCATTTTTATTCAAAAAACTGCCACTTCGCATCTTGCCTCGTAAATAAAACTGCCAGGTGCGCATTTGTAGGCTAGCTAGTGATCGATCAGTAACTTGTAAACACTGAGTGAACAGAAATAAGTAACTGTTAATGCATCTCAATGATTCAAAGATCATATACAAATATGTAGCTCCAAAAGCAAAGATCAGCCAGTTCGGATCTTGCGTCGCAACTAAAACTAACTAGTACGATTCCCATACATAAGATCAACATGTTAATGCATCTCAATGATTCATAGATCATATACAAATATGTAGCTCCAAAAGCAAAGATCTAGAAAAAACATCTGTTCTTCCTACTAATGTGGATGCTTCTCTTGGCCAACATTCAGTATAGACTGAAAGACAAATTTGTTTGTGAAGTCTACAATTCGTCTTGCAAACATAAGTGGTTTCACCAATAGCTGGAACCATGAGAATGAACCACACATGATGGAGGAACATCCACTGCAATATGATTTGGTCTTCTCTCGATCACACCGCGAGACTATTTTCGGAATACAAACTTTAACTTAGGGAAAATGATGCCCATTGTATAATCAGACCAAAGCAATGAAGCACCAACTGTTGGCCAGTAAATAGTACAGTACTACTTTTCTACAGTCCATGAAGTGACTATCCAATCTTTGTGTCTATTTTCAAATGGTACTGCATGCAGTGACTATACTATTCTCTTGTGCAGTTCAACCAAAATTGCGGACACTTTGTTTGTTTGCCAAATAGCAACGGGCAGACATCTCTGTCTGCACAAATATCAAGCAGCTATTAAACATATACCACACCATGTTCGCAGTGATGGAAGAGGTGAAATCGATACAACCGAAATTGAGCATCCAATCATTGAATCCTATCCTGCACCTCCAATGTAGGTCCACCCTGCCAATAAATTCACATGCAAACCACTAGTATTACTATCTAATGACAGTACAAAAAGAGTAGCAAGATAGTAGCAAACCATGTACCTTCATAATGAACAGCTCATAGTGCCACCAATTGGATATAAAGGTTTGGAAAAAAACATGCTCCTAATGTTGAACCAGTTGGGCTTTTTGTGCAGCTCCACTAAAATCGAGCATCCCTGTTTGCATAGATATTGAAAGTGTGATTACTATAAAAGTGGCACTAGTTGAAGCATAAACTCACAAATATAAGCATTCCAATTTCTTAATGGGAAAAGGTAGCAAGACTGTTTCTAACCACCTGTTTGAAGGAATAAATAAAGGAACAACGGTTGATGTCAGGAAGGCATACACAGTTTTTTTCTGAAAACTGAGCCATTCCTGACCTTTCCTCTTCTTTTAAGCAAATTTTGTGCAGTTCTACTAAAATAAAATGCCATCACCGCCTTGACAATTTAGTTACACTGTACAAAAGGAAATGACTTAACATTACATCATGATGTCGGGTATGTAGTAGACAGGCATTAGAGACAAACATACAGACCTCCTCCGATAACATAATGAACATTAATTTTAACAAAGGTGTGACTAGCTTTACCGGGATAATTTGAGTGAACTCTACATCCTCTGTTCCTTAATATAAGACGTTTTCGCAGTTCAATTTAAAGTACCCAAACGTCTAGTATTTAGAAAAATAGGTAGTAGTTTTCTTGAGCACATATCTGGGAAAGCTTGCCACACTTTATTTATGTCCATACGCTAATGCAACACCATTCGAATACTACAAATATACACTAATCCAGTGGCTAGTGCAATAGTAGAGTAGTTAGTTTATTACAGGGTACAACACAATGGTTTTACTGAACAGATTTCAATAAACTCTAGCACTGGAAGGTTTCTATAAGAATTAACAATACAAAATGTAAAGGTAACAAGTTTCAGCATTGGTATACTAGCTGTGCATGAGCATTAGACCAAAGACAAAAGTCTGAAGGTAACTAGCATTATTAACTAATGACAGTATAAAAAGTATGCAAACCATGTACCTCCAAGGTAAATATCATTTCGAACTCGGGGGGACCTTAAAAATTACTATCCCAATCTTGATAATCGATCAAACATAAAAACTTGATCTTTCCTCTTGATAATCAAGAGAACAGCCGGACGAGGAGGTGCCCACTCTTGACCTTTCCTCTTGTCTTCATAATTATCTATGCAGTTTAACCAAAATAAAATGACATCAGCGCCTTGGCATTTTGGTGACACTGTACAAAAAAATTAAGTTATCTCATGAAAGTGAGGTATGTAATCTATAAGCATTAACAATGCAAAAATCTGAAGGTAGTAACAAGTTTCATCGTTGGTATACTGGCTGTACAACAGCATTAGAATGCCTTAGCTGAAAAATCTTTAATACATCCACAATCAACAGCTAATCCTGAAATGATCCAGTGACATTAAATGGCACTGCTTAAATTTATCTATGGCATTAGACTGAGAGCGGCATTAGTTAAATGTGGCATCACTTTAGCAGTAGCATTGCTTGACTTGACTGTTGGCGTTATACTAACAACAAAAAAAGTGGCAATAAGAGCATGGGAGGCCCATTCGGACAGTGGGCGCACCAGTACGATGTACCTCCACGAACGCAGAGTAGTGAGGGAGGTATGGTTTCCCAGAGCAACAAATATCCAGGCAGCACATGTGGATTACATCCCATTTTTGTTCTCTTTAGCCACCTTTTTCCTATGTGAGGACAAAAAACCGATCGACCTGGTCATTCTCTATTGCGTTGTCATGCCTTTCTACCCTTCTTCAACCAAGAGACACGAGACTCGTTCCTTAGGTACTGATTTTCCCCTTTTCAACCTAGATGCGGGTTCGATGCCTACTCTCTTGGACAGTACAGTCTCCCTTCCTTTCCTTATTCAACCCAGAAATGCATTAGTCTGCATGAAGTAGGGTTTCCTTTAATAGTGCAAATTATGGTTTTCGTCTGCGTGGCCAGCAGAGCAGAGGATAGCAAATTGGGAAGATGGTGGAGTGGGAAAAGATCCACATGCAACGACGTGCGAGATGGGGCAATAGAACAAGGGTATGGTTCGAAAAGAGGTAGCATACCTGAGGGTCGGTGGGAAGTGGCTTCGCTCGTGGTCGTCGTCCTCCGCACACACTATGGCAGCGATCCCGCATAGGCGTTAGGTCTGAGAGGACGGCCTTGTCGTTAGTGCATGACCTCGCTCGCCGACGACGAGTGCATCAACGTTGCACGTCCTTTTCTTCCCCGGCGGATCTGTGACCACCGGTGAGGAGGGAGAGAGGGGCCATCTTTTTAGATCTGGAGAGAGGGTGGTAGTGTGAGAAGCAAGTGGGCAGCCCTTGGCTTGAAAGCGATGAAGCTCCAGCCTATATATCTTCTTTATACTACTAGTACTGGAGGTGGAGTAGTGGTAGAGTAGTTTATATTTTCTCTGTGTACAGTACCAGTTAGTCGTGCTTCAAAACTGAACGGCGCGCCATTAAAAAAATAAAGGCCGATAACTAATGCGGCACCTCGGGCCAACGCGGCCAGATCGCATTTTGCACGAGAAATTACACACCATGTCTCGTTGACATGTGGTCCTGTTCCACATATTAGTGAGACGAAGGCGAGTAGTAGGAGTATTTCTGAACCGACATGTAGGCCGGGGCGCCCCTTCATGAACCGCGGCAAACTGGCAACCGTCCACCGACTCTTTGCATTTCCCTCTCGATTTGGAACTGCTGTCGCATGCTCTTCCTCTCCATCCTCCATTTTCCTTCAGCCCTTCACCCTTTCTTCTGCCATTGTTCGATCGTCTTCTCCATGGAGGGAACAAGACGGAAACGACCCCGTTATTCTTGCCCCGATCTGAAATATGACATGGTGGAGGACCTCATTGATCGGTTGGACGTCATCACCGCGGCTAGCATGGCAGGTTCGTTCAAGCCCATTCTCGACTCAACTAATAACATCATTACAAGGAACCCAAGAGTAAAGGAGCGGTTTGATCTCCCCTATCTTCTTCGCCATGACCCTGATGACTGGCACCGTCACGACGGAGGCCTCACCCTGTGCAAGTTGATGCTGCTTGATAATGATACGTATGATGTTAAGATGCCATCGCTTGAGGGCAAGGCTTGGGTAGGCGCAAATGGAGATTGGGTTGTTTACATTGGGTCCAATTGCGAGTGGGAACTTTTGAATGTGTACACTCGTGACCGGGTTCCACTTCCAAAAATCTCAGCAGACTGCCCAGAGGTTGAGCGCACCGGTATTGTAGGCACGTTCAAATACAATCATGGTGACTATCTTCTATGGAATATAGCAACTTCTCGAGTCCCCAACCACTCTTGGAATTACAACAACTATGAAGTTGTTGCTATCTTCGACAAGCTTGTTGCCGTCGTCAGTGGTTTGACTGGATGGATATTGCTCAAAAATCAGTTTCTGTTCACGGATGAGTACTGTGATGCAATTCTATACGAGGGCCTTATGTTTACTGCCACCACTCGTGGCACTGTTTTTGCATGGCATCCTCGTTGTTTCGGTACGTTTGTCTTCCACTGTAATTATAATTGTTTCATCCACATGCATGCGGGTTAGCAAGGCTGGTCATAGTGGGGAGTAACTTAGACTAGTAACATGCATATGTTACTAGTTTATGTTACTACCTCTATAGTGCCTAGTATCTTAGATTAGTATCATAGGTGGTCTCATTTATTGCCATGCATGACACATAGTAGCATCACATTTATTATGTTACGGTATCTACCTATGTTACTATAACCATCTCTCTCTTCCTTAATTGCCTGCCACATAAGCATGTTTGCGAGTCCCAAGTGCATGATACTACTTATGTTACCCCCACTATGGCCAGCCTTACTAATTAACCTTCTTCTTGTGTTTCCAAGGTCCTGTGAACATTCCACCACCTATACTTGAAGATTTTTATAACCAAGGGGGAGATGATGATGGTGATGATCACGAGCATGAGGACGAGCAGCGCCCGTATACTATTTGGCGCCTGGCAACTAATTCCGATGGATCACCTCTTCTCGTGTGTATACAGCCCACTGATGATGTTACTGCTAAGGAAGCAGGTGTAGTCTCCCATGGTCGCACTCTCCGGACCTATTCCAACACCCGTTGCATGGTATTCGGGATGGATACTAGTGTGCTAGCGCCAACTCCTTCTCCCTGGTACATAATAGATAGTCTTGGAGAAAACTCGCTCTTCATTGGACATAACTATCCAATGATGGTGAAAGGCGATCCAACTGCTGTTGACACAATGTTACTACCATTTATGAGAAGCAAATGTGTCTATACCTCAAACATTTCGGTGGTTCCCTACCCTGGTACTGATATAGTAGGCCGCTTCAGCCTGGATGATCAGCCCTGCATTGGTCTCCAGATCGACAATGGATGGCCCATCCTAGAGAATCACTTGTGGTTCAAAGCAAGCGTTTCCAACGCCAAGGAATGGTTGACGTGAAGTTCATTTCATTGCTTGTTATTTGTTGTGTGGTGAAAACTTTAGTATTTATAATGTATCCTCGTTGTCGATGTGGGTTGATGACCTATTGTATGTAATAAAATGATATGCCTGTGATAAACTTACTAAATTAATGAATGGCTTTCGAGTTGCTTCTGTGAGTGAGTGGTGCGACGAGGCAAAAAAAATTCCGAATACATAATTGTACGTGCATTACAACAGGTTATCGGATGGGGCCAATCAACAATAGTAGTACACTATTTGTACTAGCTTCACATGCTTTGTGCGTCATGCGGGTGTTTTTACTGTAGCCATACTGTACTACGTAACCAGCACCTCGAATCCTTGATACTAGTAGTACTATATAGTACTAACTAGTAGGAGTAGTAGGGTGGCATGGGCTAGAACAAGCATTCACGTCCAGGAGTACGGCACATGCCACCAGCACGACTTACATCTGACATCATATTTCTTGGAGTCCGTGCTAGAGCAATCTCTTCAACCTCATTGTTTCTCTAACTCAGCCATATCGCGGCGGGCGAGGTGGGGGTTTGCCGATAGTTGGTTTCCTTAACTGCGGTCCCACTTGTAAGGCCAACTGCAACGCACGACCCCAAATGGACCTCCGTTTTGCACGAACTCCAAGGATAATTTTGACTAGAAAAGCAAGACCAAAGAAAACAAGAACCACAAGAATACATTTTACTACTCCTGTAAGTTGGATTAGTGCCTTCTCGATGCATTCATTGTTGATCTGCAGAGGCTCGATCTTGCGTGCTTCTTTCTTCTTCGAGTGTAAAGAAGTAGACGTTGCTTCCTCGCATCTAGTCTCATGTCTAGCCTCTATTCTAGTACTCCCTCCGGTCCGTTTTTCTCTGTGTCTAAGCAGCAACACGCATACCAAGTAGGAGTATCAACAAGTGCACTAATCTCATCTATAGCCTCTGTGCTAGCTAAAAGTGATAGAACATCAACTAAATTGCACTCTATCAATATATGGATGTACTCTTCTTCCCAATACAAAAACTTGCATCCTTTCTACTCCCTCCGTTGCACAATACATGCCTTCTATTTGTCAAAATATATATGTATCTAGACATGTTTTAGTATATAGGCACATCCATTTTTGGACAAATGGAAGTCAAGTATTTTGGAACGGAGGGAGTACACAATAAATTTTTTAAGTTAGCACAACTAGTCTAATCCGAGAGCACAACCGAAGATTTGGTCGGGTTCTTCCTCCTTTTGCCGACACGTGGGACATCCAGCATCCAGGTCGTGTCATGAAAGAAAATAGAGTGGTAGTTGATAAGTTGAAGCCACGAGATGTGCATCTTGGGTTAAACTGTAAATAGAATCTTACTACTCTTGAGTAACTCCAAAAGCGGCCACCGAAGATCTTTCTTGGATTTGTTTTTCATCACCAGCACGTCGAGGTGAAAAATGTGCAGGTTCAGTGGGTCCGCTTGCGTTTTCACTGACATGTGGGACCGCATGTGAGCAAATAGACGATGGGCTCCGCGCGTCCGCTGGCTGGCTGAGAAGAGAGATAGAGGAGTGCTGAGCACGGACTGCAGGAAATTTGTTCTACGTACTGTACCTCGATATAGGCTCGATATAGTGGGGTGGCATGGGCCATAACTAGCATTCACGTATAGCACTACGGCACATGCCACCCACACGAGTCCCATCTGACACCAATTTTCTTGGAGTCCGTGCTATAGCCATCTCTTCTCCCTCCTGTTTTCTCAGCCATCGCGCGGTGGGCGGGGTGGGGGTTTGCCGATAGTTGGTTTGCTCAACTATGGTCCCACTTGTAAGTGAAAATGCAACACCGCACGCATTTCCGCTTGAGCGGCGTGCTGGAACAACCATGTGGGGGTGCGACGCGAACACGGCAGGCTTTTCCTTTTGAACTCGTAACTTGTAAAATTTGGTTCTGCTCCATGGCACGATCGATAGATATAAAATAACGATTTTGCCTAGAGTAATGAGAAGTTTGGTTCTGGCGCCGTTCATGCCTGGAGTACGTATGAAAATTATGAAGTTGATGCGAAAGGTAAGATAATTACTGTAGTATCATATACTACTACATGGATTTGACGGAAAGATAAAAATACATACGGATCCATTAACGACATCCTCACGCCCTAGTGCGCCGGGTCACCAACCGACGTGTGAGGAGCAGCAGCATTGGCGGCGAGCTCAACGTGCTTATGAACAGTGCATCCAAGGTTGCCCTGCGGTCCAAGAAGGCCAGCGTCCTATCGTCCTCCTCTTGCATGCGCGTAGACGTGGGTGATTATGTCCATGGTGTCTTGCTGCGCCAGGCGCTGCGCGGCGAGCGCGACCTCAAGGTGGACATTCTCTGGCGCGGTGGCGGGCAGTCGCAGGGCCACCAGTGCGTCGAACAGGTTGTCACCATAGTGGCCGTTGAGGGTGGCGGGCATCGCAGAGCCTGGGCGCGTTGGCTGAAGGCTTACGTCAAAGTCGTCCGCGAGCTTCTTGACGACGGTGAACTTGTCGAGGAAACCAACGAGGACCTCGTCGAACAAGGTGACGAAGCTGTCGTCCAAGCGGCCCCTCGCCCTGCCGGCCTCAAGCAATACTACCAGGAGATGTTCCTTGTTGTCGGGCTGCAGGCCGGCGTCGTGGACCATCTGGCACAGCCGGCTAATGCTCGCGCTCATCGCCTCCATGGGTCTAGCTTAGCTTCTACTAGTCAACTGATCTTGCGATTCGAGTGATCACTCTTGCCCTTGGTTAGCGTGCGTAGGTGCGTAGGATTTCGTACTACTCCTCGGCCCTCTACTGCACCTGCCTTTGGCTATATGATAGGTGGGCCAGCCACCCCCTGGGCCCACGTGTCATTCACCCAAAGGCAGTTGCCGTAAATCAATGAAGCTACGCCCCCTCCGTGCCGGTGCAGTATAGTCATCTCACCGGACCTCTAGTTGGGGCCAAACGAGAGAACTTTGATGTTTACTGGTTTATTGGTCCCCTTTGCATTTTGCGCCAAGTTTTGACCATTGATTTAACTAATAAAATGTTAATGCATGTAAACAAAAATGTTGTGTAAGTCACATTACGAAAACCAAATAATCCCAAAACACTTAGGCACAGTACATTAACTCCCTCCTTGTTTCTTATTACGTGACATATCAACCAATGAGAGATGTGGGCCATGCATGCTTTCAATGACTTGAGACTACCAAACATGACATGCAATGTTTAGTTCATTGCATGTAATCCTATTAAGACTCTAGTTAGCAAGAAAACATTAAGTTCTCTCGCCAATAGGAATAAAACACCATGTATTTATTTACAGAGGGAGTAGTACATTTTTTGTGACATACATTACTAGATATTGCTATTCAAATACTAAAATCCAGATGGACGTGGTAGTACTCCTAAATCCAGATGGTGGTGCTACTAGTACTAGTAGTAGTACTACCAATGTAGTACTCCTAGGAGTACTAGCACTATACTACCCGTTGGTCAAATTATTACGTGTTGCTCCTAATAGTGAAGTGACAAGACCCTGCGCCGGAGATGACACCTGAGTATAGGCGTCGTGTTCGGCATACCATAGTCAGCCTCACCGTCTGCAGTCACTATCATCATGGCTGTAGAGCTAGCCTGCTTACAACTAGCCCTGTTCGACATAATTTCCCGTGCGTAGATGCCCGTGCATTGCACGGAACACCAAGATTGGGGGTGGACTACTCCGGCAGCGGCCATCGTGCCATATTTTTGCACGGCCTTCTAGATGTGGTGGGGAGGAGATAAGGCTGATTGTGAGAGACAAGGAGTTGTTTGTAAATAGGGAACAAGTGCGGGCATCTTTTTGCAAAAATGGAGAAGCTTGGTTTGTATGCATCAGATCTAGATCCGACGGCTACTGGTGAAAGATGGAAGGCACAACATCATCACCAACTCATGACCTGTTTGATTCGCAGGATTTTGAAAATGCAGGAATAGGACACGACAATATTTCAAGTTTCAAACTAATATTACAAATGTTAGGAGTAATGCTGCACCTAGGAAGAGGGAATTACTAGGAAGTTCACGTAAGAACTTTCGTTACTTTAGGTGGATGCAGCGTTATCGTACAAACTAAAATCCACCGCCCTGACAAGTCACTAATGGGCAAATAAGTTTTCGAGTCTCTGGCCACTTGATGTTTCAAAAACAAATTCAGCTTCTGCGGAGACTTTGTCATTTAGGCTTAGACGCTTGCGGTGATCAGCACACCATTCATTGTTGCGCCAGAGAACGCCAAACCTCATTACCTTGAGCACACTTGCCTCTAGAACAAAGAACCTGGCCAATTTAATCTCAGATGTGCTGCCTCGATAGTCGATCAAATCAATTTCTGTAAGATGGAGATCAAGGCATTCGATAAGATTGTTATAGTGCAGCACATTTTTCACTTTCGGGTCTTTTTTTATCTACAAAAGAAGAGTACATATTAGAGCAGCTGGCTGCATAAGATTGGCGTGTCATTAAGAGGTACCAATAGCATTCGCGCATACGATAGGGTTGGCTGGCTAGTGATATTTTTTCACTCTCTCTCTCTCTCTCTCTCTCCCTCTCTCCCTCTCTCTGTTTCTGTTTCCTCTCATTTAACTAGGAGCACGTGAAGAGCTTGGGCATTTTTTGCCTTCCACTATGTGGTCGATGCCATATTTCGCAAAAGTATGCCACATAATACGCATCGATGTCAAATCAAAAGATTTTGGCACCGCTCTCGCGATGTGAGAGAGTTGGCACCGCTGTGCACACCGACCCACATGTATAAACAAATCAATCAAACCAACCACACCAGCCTCTCACTCTCCCAAACAAGTGTTTTTATTGCCTCAGTCCTCTCTCTCTCCCACGCAGTTTTTTTTCATTGCGTGAGTTAATTTGGCACCAGAGCAAAGTAGGTGCTCCAGATTGGGGCACCAAGTGAGCAATGGAGGGGCATCGATGCCAAATGCATCACAAGTGAATTTGGCACATGTTTTGGCCTACATAGCCCACTTTTGTACTCCCTCCGTCCCAAAATTCTTGTCTTAAATTTGTCTAAATACAGATGTATCTAGTTACATTTTAGTGTTAGATACATCCGTATCTAAACAAATGTAAGACAAGAATTTTGGGACGGAGGGAATACTACCTCGTATTTAGTATAAAATTTTGACCATAGATTTACCTAAGAAAATGCCAATGCATGTCACTAAAAATTACACCATTTGAAATTATGTTCAAATACGAATCCAACGATATAGTTCTTAGTGACATGCATTAACATTTTGTCAGTTAAATCTATGGTCAAATTTTGATACTACAAAATTGGAAGAGTAAACCAGGATGGAGGTAGTACTTGCCCTTAGGGTAACCATAGAGTTACTAGAGTAGTCTAAGTTAATTTCCACTATGACTAGCCTAGGCTACTATAGTAGTGCAGCATAAAAATGATGCAGGTGATCACGTGAGAAAAAATACTAAAAACATTTCTTTTGGTGCAGTGCGTAGATGTAGTTTTGAACACTACACTTGTCATCGTAATTTGGGAAAATTATGAAAAAATTGAGCTACGTTGTGATTACCGTTTACTAATAGGAAAGAAGTTTCACCTCGATGAGTAGCTTCTCCATGCATGGAAAGCATGTAAGGAATCCAACAACTTGATCCAGATTGGGGCCGATAGATTTTAGTGCTAAGATCTTCACTGTGCGCATGGACTGGGTCAAGCTTGTGGGAATCATTTTCTGGAAGACAGTCGTAAATACATCAAGAAGAAATTTAAAAATGTGAATTTCAAGAAGACGGAGAAGAAGATGAGTGCTGTACCTGAATGATTACGGATCCAATAAAGAGTTCGGAGAATTTGGCAGACGAGTACACCAACGCTGTCAATTTCGACGCGTCAATGACCCTGATTTTTGTTGGACCTTCTAGATCTGATACAAGAAATCTCTCAAGGAAAGGCGCATTCTCAATGACCATAACATGGAACAGCTGGAGTGATCTCTTCCCAATTGATGTCTTGTTGCGGGGCCAGCAAGACACATAAATCCATTGGAGATTCGTCGAGGCGATGTGGAGGCTAATGAACCCGTGGATCTGCTCAAGACGAAGGTACTCGAGTGCAGTACAGCTGCGGAGCAGGTGCTCCATAGCCTTCTTCGAGATGACAACGTCGAAGAGGTCAAGCTGCTTGAGTTGAGGGAGAAGAAGGGCGGGCGCGACATTAATCTGGGGAAGATAGCAGGAGCTGAAGCTGGCACGGCGCAGCGTTGGCGTGAGGCTGAGCGCGGACGGCGGCAGAGAGCGACATCGTCCAGCTTCAAAGCTGAGCTCCTCGAGCTGATCTAGGGCGGGGGATAAGAACCACTCGTCGAACTTGGGTTGGACCTTGCAGTTGGTACTGAACATGCGGATGTCAAGGCATCTGGCTGGTCGAGGGTGCGATGAAAGGATCTTGGAGACTGCGGCCATGCATTTGCAATCCCCGTCGCAGAGGCAGCTATCGACAGTTAGGTTGAGGAGGACGCAGCGCCAGAGGGGGCGCCACCGCCAGGAGAGCAGGGCGGTCCGCACGACAGATTTGGTGGGGAGGAGGCCGATGATGACGAGCAGCATGTCGTCAGCGAGGCTGCTGATGAAGTCCATGCTCACCGGATGCGGTTTTGGCTCGAGCGGCCTCCGCTTGTTGGCTGCCTCACCATCCATCTCAACCGGCGGCGACGCTGGTGTACAAGTGTGCTGGTGTGTGTTGTGTGCTGGGTGTGCGCGAGTGCGTCCTTCTGTGCATGCCGCCGCGCAGTGGTGAATTGTGCGCGAGTGCGTCCTTCGCGCGCAAGAAGTTTGTCCTCAATGCGCCCTCAATTTACTAGCGTGCGGGGTGCTACCCCGAGTGGTTTCAACTTTTTTTCCTTCACCGCGTGTCAGATGGGCCTCTAGTTTACTTATTTTCACCCACTGCCACATGGGCCAGCACACCAAGATACAGAACACGAGCTGACAACGCAGCATGTGGATTGGTTGACCGGTCAACTAAACAATATACAGAGCTATACGTTGACACAGTGAGCGTATAATCCGTCGGTATAGAGAGTTCGAGTGAGAGGGGAGGCCCGTGAGAGATAGCAGAGAGAGAGAAAAAGAGCTACTCCCTCCGTTCGATAATGTAGTTACAACATTTTTTTAAAGTCAAACTTTTGAAACTTTGACCAAATTTATAAAGAAATTACTTATATCGGCAATACCAAAGATAAATGATAGTATGAAGTAAGTACATGTTGTGATGAATCTAATGATCGTTCCATATGTAAATGTTTTTCTCCACATATACCTAGTCAAACTTTTCTGAGGTTTGACTTTTCAAAACATCCATATGCTTATGGACGTGACAGAGTCCCTGACGAGAGAGAGAGAGAGAGAGAGAGAGAGTGAGAGAGTGAAAAAAGTGTGTGTGCGTGTGTGAAAAAGACATGGACAACACACGATAAAAGTGGAGAAAAAGCGTGCGTGTCTTATGCAAACGTATCACACATGCATCTTCGACAACCGAGGCAAGGTGAGGACTGTCGAGGATATACCCACCCGGCCAGAGTTATGACTCGGCCGGACTTGGCGATTCACCAGAAGATCCGGCTGGAGCTAGGCGACTCACTGGCGATCTGCCTGGATATGGTGGTTTACATATAACCCGCCTATACATTATGACTCACTGGAGACCCGGAGGGCGGGTCAAACGGACGACAAGGCCCAAGGCCCAGAAGGCCGGCTTACGTTATGATAGGCCGGCTTAAGAGGAAAGGCGTGAGGAATATCTCCCTTATAAAGAATCAAGACCCGGACTTGTATCCGGCTTGTAGTAGAAGATAGGCTAGTCCTAATCCTATTTAGAATCCACATGTAACCCGCCTCTCTAACTTATATAAGGAGGGGCAGGGCTCCCCAAAGAGGGAGAAGGAAGAAGAACAATCTCTAGGGCTAGAGACAAATAGCCGGCTTACCGGCGACTCTCTCATGATCATAATGAGACCTAGCCATAAACAACATGTAGGGTTATTACCGGATGATGTTTCCCGGGGCCCGAAGCTATCTAAACCCTTGTCTTGTGTTGCGTCTCTCGATTCTGCTCAACCCCTCTCAAGCTACCGCATAGATGCGTTGGCCTCGCGACTAAGTCCTCACACTAAGGACATCTGATGTGTTAATTCCATGACAGTTGGCGCCCACCGTGGGGCTTGCGCACGGCGGTGTTGAGTTCTTGAAGGGATCTCTCCTAGGGATCGGGAGTTCACAATTTTCCGGATGAAGAAGATGGTTTGAAGGGATTTGCGTCAGCTTCAAGTTTCATCGACCAGATTATGACTGGTGAGGTTTTAAGGTAATACAAAAGTTTAGGGATGCGCTCTGAGCCGCCGCCTTTGCAAGTTGAATCCAGGAGGAGATCAATTTGCACTACTGCTACCGCGCATCGCCGAGACAGATAGGAGTTTAGAGGACTTTTTCTTTGGGATGCTTCAATACGTACGTGGCAAAGGAAAGAAGACCACAAATTGGAGAAGGACACGGACGAAACCCAATTGATCCAGCCAGGACCCGGAAGCGGACGTCTCCACAGACACGGGCTCAACCATTTGACTCGCCTCCGCTTCTGCCGCAAGCCGCTCCCCACAAACAGGCGGGCCAAGCTGGCCTCGGCCTGCGCCTCGCCCGCAAGTCTGTTCACGAGCCACCACCACCGGCGTGTCACCTTACCTGTGGCTGCGCCACACTTGAAGTCGCCCCCGGCCTGCCTCGTTGCAGAGCCGCTTCGACCCTGAGTCGCCTCTGCCACATGCGACTGCCGGCTCTCTGCCTCTGTTGCATGACCGCAAGTCACTTCCTTCGCTCGCCCTCGCCGCGGCCACGGCTGAAGCCTCGTCTCCGGTTTATATGTCTCCTGCGTGCGTCACCGGCATCTGCAGCCGGCTGCTCTCGTCCGCTTCCTCTGTGAGCAAAACGAAAAAAAGGGGGACAGTTGGAGAGTGAGTCGGAGATAGGAAATATGATGCGGCGAGATACTTCTTCGTGGATGGTTGCTCTCCAAAGACTTACACTAGTGCTAATTGAAAAGCACAATAGCACAGTCTCCAAGAAGGACCATCATCCATCACGTGAAGGGCAAGACTACTCAAAGTGATGAATCAAATACTCCATTACTGCTGCACAGTGAACACGCTGGGCTTATTGTGGTCAGATGCCGTTCCCATACCCGTCCACACGACTGTGTCCGATGAACGCGTGAAGGGCCCGACAGTTTGCAGTCCAACATACATTGACACTGGAGGCCGTCCAAGCATCTGTACCATGCCAGGCTATCGGAAAATTCATCCAACACCAGCATCCTTGTTTATTTGACAAGAATATCAGGTGCTATTTTTCTAAACATTTACTAGTATAATTAGGTATCATCCAAAGCTTTTTTAACGGTATGTTATTGTATACACAGGTCAATTACCTCGTGATTAAAGAAAGATCCAATCCCCGCGCGCTGTCATTGAAGGTCGCATTTATATCCGCACTATATCAAAAGGCTTAACAAATGTGCGCAAATCGCCGCCTCAGCAGTCCGGTCTACATCAACTCACTGGGACCGCGCGTGCTGCCGGTTCATTCGACCATACTCACGCCGACTCATCTATTGTCCGGGTGAATCAGCAAAGGTGGTGTCATGTTGTGCCTATGAAGTGTGCGTCAGCATCGTCACGAACCGGCGTCCGCGCCCGCTTACTGTTGGAACAGGTGTGCACAAGTCGCCACCCGTATAGCTTAAATCTAAATCAACCCGCCGGAACCGCGTTGAGCCGCCCTTGCTGCTTTGAGCCACCAAAATTATATTGAGTCGCTGGTCTGCCTGAGCCACCTCTGTCGTGATAAATGGATCATCCTCGTCCAAACAAATCAGGTGATATCCGTCCAAGTTTGTTTTATTATCACATGTTGTTTTTGTCAAAGAACAAGTTTATTTTTGCCTTGGTCTGCAATATTGTTTATACAGGGCAATTATTTATGACAAAAAGTGATATTACTTAACGGATTCCCGCACCGGCTTATAACGCCGTGGCCGTCTCTCGCGATCACGCCGGCTTACAACAAGGAGGACAACTTGCCTGTCCACACCGGCTTACAATGCCACGGCCGATTCATCTGTCTGTGTCGCTTCAGATGTTGCGGTCGTCTTTACCTTCCGTCTTTCGCGGCCTGGTCGACATCAACACACCGGGCCGCGCCTATCCGCGTGAGCTGTTCATTGAGCATGAGCAAGTCACTACTTGGGAAGCCCGGTTTTTCTTCCAACAAATTGGAGGCAAATTATCATATATTATCAACCGCCGTCTGCACTGGATGGTTCAATGGGAAGGCGCACAAGTCGCCGCCACTACAGTTTGGTTAACTTCAAACAGCCAGTTGGAAGGAGCCATTGGCCGAGTTGCTGACACGGCTCATACGGGATCATTTATAACCCGTCGCAGTCACCTCAACCTTCTGTGGGTTCACATCACGCTATCATTGCCAATGATATACACCTTCTACTATGGTCAAATAGGGAGAATCTCAAGCCAACTCCTCGAGTCGTCTTGAGACTTGGGGGCTACAATGGTATGACTCGGCCGCGGCTGAAGCTCTCAAATTCGGTTCAAAATCCGGCTCAAGGTAAATTCATCTACCGCAAAGCTTTGAAGTCTCAAATCTGATTCAAAATCCGGCTCAAGGTAAATTTGCCTCTTACAAAATTTTGAAGCTTTCAAATCCGGTTTTAAAGTTCCGGTTCAAAAAGAATTAATCTCTCGCAAAGTTCGAGTTCTAAGAAAAATTAAAGGTTGCCAAAAAGGAACTTGGTGCCATGATGCACGGTTCAAACATGGGAATCCTGCCTTACGGCTTATCTTATTATGGTCACTTGGGGGCTTCCTGCTCATCGGGCATAGCTATCGGTACCCTCTTGATCGGCGCAATGCCAATACTTATATGGTCACTTGGGGGCTTCCTGTTCAAACATAGGTCGTATTCGAACCAAAGAGAACATAACTGTTGATACCCTTTTGATTGGCAAACTGCTGAACCCACTAGGGGGCTTCTTGATCGTATCCGAATCATAGCTCAACCCCTTTGGGAATTAACATGGATCGTATTCGAATCAGCGTCGCTAAACAACTCTTAAGGTCATTTGGGGGCTTCCTGTTCAAACATAGGTCGTATTCGAACCAAAGAGAACATAGCTGTCGATACCCACTTTGATCGGCAACGCCAATGCCACTTGGGGCTATATGATCGTATTCGAATCTTAGCTTAACCCCTTTGGAACGGTTTACTGATCGTATTCGAATCAGAAGCCTCAAATTTTTTTATCTATTTTTATACAATCACAAGTATTTGAGTTGTCACAAATATCATATGTGCCGGCTTTTACAGGGTTGAGTTCTTAGCTTCACCCTCCGGGTCACGTAAACCGGTGGTATCATCCAAAGGATCATAAGTATGATAACATCAATTGTGTCTTAACATCATGATTGATAACCGGCTTGTCTATTTAAGATTCTTTTCGGGTTTTTTAAGATTCTTTTGCAGGGTAAGACTACATTTGGGTGGTTACCTGCCCTGGCTCTTGATGTTAAGTCGCCAGGGCATATGTTCTTTAAACTCTGTGCAGGATTTGCAGAATTATGACTTATATAAATGCTTCAGTCCAAGCTCATCACTGAAATTGGTGTCTCAAAAGGATTATCAATTATTGATTTTCTCAGGGGCTATAGGCCACCGAGTTATAAAAATTACGGCTTACAATGGAGGTGTATTAAATCGCCATCGGCCAAGAGCCGCTAGGTATTTAAATTCCGGATTTACTTGTTAACCGATGAGGTATTCAAATCTTTAATAGCCAAAACTGGCTGGATTTTCATGATGATATTGAATGATTGAAGTTTTCATATCGGATTATATTATTCAAATCTTGAATAGCCAACATGGCTGGATTTCTATTGTGATTATCAATAACCAGTGTTATGATTGAGGTTTTCAAAGTCGCTTTAGCGCAACGGCTATTATTTTTATCAATGGGCATGGTTTCTTTTACAATGGAGGAAATAGTCCTGAGTCGCTGCAGGCTTACGACCCAGCACTTGGGGGCTACATTGTTCAAATCGAGATTACATTGAATATACAAGTCCCATGTCACTGCCAGCATGCACCATGGCACTTGGGGGCTAATGCAAAGTCATTCTTTTGCTCATTTATTGAAGACCCGACTCATCATATTTTAAATGAGCCGGCACTTGGGCCTACCAATTGCTCCTGTAAAAAAATTCAAGGTACATAAGGATTAATCCATTATGTTGAACGGTTCACTATTCAATTGGTAGAGTACAAAGCTCTTAACCTTGTGGACGTGGGTTCAAGCCCCATGGTGGAGATTATATTATATGATGTTATTATCAGTTATATACAAAGTCCCAACTCAGTATTATATTACTAAGCCGGCCCTTGGGGGCTACACATTGTTGTTCAAGTTTACATGGTTATATCTACAAAGTCCCTGCTCATTATTGCATAATGACCCGACCCTTGGGAGCTACACTGGTTGAAGTTTTTATGAGCATAAGGCAATTTCAAGTCCCAGGTTGCTGCAAGCATGACAACCCGGCACTTGGGGGCTACATATATGGAGTATTCAGTTTTTACTAGTGACTGAGATGAACATGGATTTCTTCAAGGTTGCAACATTTATTGGAGCAAGTCTTAAACCATCACTTTGTTCTGCTCAAGACTTGGGGGCTACAGGTAATATGGATATAAGGGAGAAAAATCTTCAAATTATCAGTTTTGAGCAAATCAGGAGGATCAATTACATAAACTGGTGTCAACAGCAATTATGACCCGGCATCGTCTGTTCTATAATCAGGCGGTTTTTGGTAATGATAAACCGGCAAGTTTTACATCTTCAAGCCGGCTGAATATCAGATGAGTATTTGAAGACCAAAATTATTTAACCCGGCGCCTTGGAAGCCGACTCAAGCGGATTATTCTTCACAATATTTTTCTGTGAGAAACCAACATCAGCAAATTGAGTATGGAGCTAGTTTATTTAACCCGGACTTTCTAGATGAAGGAAATGACAATTGGACTTAAGGATAATCAGGTCCTGTCTCAGGAGAATATTTAACCCGGAGCGCAAGGAATTAAGGATGATCAGGTGCCGACTTACAAGAATTTTTAAGAAAGTGTGTGGTTGTTTGGAACCGAGAGAGGAAGACCCCTAGCACGTGGCCAAGAGGGGTCTGACAAACAAGGGAGAGAGGTCGAGAGAGATGTACGGAGAAAATGCAGACATGGGGAGGAGAGAGTGTATGTTTGTCATAGAGAGATCCCCTGGAGATCGTGATGGGACTACATGGGTGGGAGATCGAGTGACAAGGTGTGTGCACGATAGAAGATGCCCCGAGAGATATCGAGATAGACGTATGGATGGAAGGAGACAATACGTGTGTTCCTGATGGCTAGTAAGACATAATCATACTTACGAGGGGGGGAGTGCTTGCGCCTATGGCCCTGTTTGGATACTCTAACTCAGTTAGAGGTTAGAGTTAGATTCTAACCCTGAACTAACTCTAAGTAAAGAGGTGTTTGGATGGCAGGGTTAGATGGAGCGCGGATACGGCGAGGCACCTTCACGGGTGGTGCGAGAGGGAGGGAGGGAGAGGACGAGAAGCTTCGAGGAAGTGGGGAGGGATCTGCTGCAGGGAGAGCGAGAGAAAAAAGTGTTTATTAGTGGTCCCGAGAAGAACTAACCCAGATAAGCACCTCTTGGATGGGTTAGTTTTTTTGGATGGGTTAGATGCATCTAACCTAAACTAACCCTCATGTTTGGATCTTTTTGGGTTAGTTGACTCCAAACTAACCCAAACTAACTCTAACCCATGGATCCAAACAGAGCCTATGATGGAGTGAGGGATTATGGTACTTAGGGGGGTGCGTGTCACATAGAGAGAGAACAAGGGCGGAGAGTGTTGGATGGGTCTATATGTATAGCACAAGCGAGACATGTGTATGTGTGAACCAGGGAGATATAAGGCCCGTTTGGCTTGCGTCATGAGCATCTTTTGCGTGGCCTGGGGTTGTGGCTGGATTTCATGCATGCTTGTTTGGTTGCTACCCTGTGAAAAAGAAAGCCCGCCTGGGCTGGGTTCCCTTGCACTTTAATTAGCCTGGCTGAACTCCAGACACTGCAAGTAGCCTGGCCCAAGTGACCGATTTCGAACGCCTGGCCGTGCCTGGTCATGAGGCCACGAGGCTAACAGCAACATGGATGGATATTAGCATTAAATAATTGATGCATGGATTGATTGATGGGACGTTGATGCTTTGCCTGGCCCAGGCATGAACCAAACGCTTCAGCACCACACAAGCCTGGCCAGGCAGAAATATTTTACATCTCACGTCCACACCAGGCAGTACCGACCATCAAGGCATGAGGGTCAGGTCATGAACCAAACTGACCAATAAAGTTTGAGAGATATTGAGGAGCCCCGATAAGGCTGAGTTGTGCATCAGATAGCTGAGAGGGGGAAAGAGATATTCCATCCGCTCGATAATGTAGTGCATGTAAATTTTTTAGAAGTCAAACTTTGGAAACTTTGATCAGGTTTACGCAAATGTTATTTATATCTACAATACCAAAGATACATCATACAAAACTACATCTCATGGCGAATATAATGGTATATGTTTGTTGTACTAGATGTAATTCTTTTTCTCCACGTACATGGTCAAACTTTGTGATGTTTGACTTTTCAATAAATCTATGTGCTATGGACGGAGGTGAGTGCCTCAGTCAAGACAGATCAAGTGCGTGTGAAGGAGAATGAGTAAGTGTGCAAAAAGAGTATGTGTGTGAAAGAGAAAGTGACAACAAACGATAAATTAGAGGGAGAGTGTGTGTTTTTTTGTTTCTTATGCGAACATATCATGCATGCATCTCCGAGGTGGAAAAGCGAGGTGAGGAGATACACGAAGATAGCTAGTGTGTGATTGTTTGCAACGGAGAGAGACACCCCTGTAGCACATGTCCAATAGAGGTCTGGCCAACAAGGAAAAAAGGTCGAGAGGGACACATGGATGGCATGGACGCATGGGGAGGGAGAGAGGGTGTGTTTGTGATAGAGAGATCCCCTCGAGATCGTGAGGGGACTATATGGGTGGGAGATCGAGGGAGTGCGTGCGCGATAGAAAGATGCCCCGAGAGAAATCGAGATAGACCATGCACATGTTTGTGATGGAGACTAAGATTAGCTAGTCATATACATATAATGGGGACTGCGTGTGCCTACAATTGAGTGAGAGACCATCATACTTGGCTAGCTGGGCATGAGATTGTGTGTGTGTGTGCGTGTGAGTTGGAGAGAGAACGATGGAGAGAGATAGAGTTTTAGATGGGCCTATCGAATGCGAGTGAGATATGCATGTGTATGTGTGACCCAGGTGGATGGAGAGTTTGAGAGAGGGGGGAGAGCTCTGAGGCAACATAGTGGTGCGTGATAGAGTTACAGGCAAAGAACCAAGGAATTTGTGTGCGTACGATGAGTGCACCCAAGCTATCTAGCTTGGACTAGCTAGAGTATCATACATAGTGTGCGAGAGAGACCTATAGATGGTGTATATATGAATGCGGACTAGAAAGACCCCCCCACACACACACAGAGAGAGAGAGAGAGAGAGAGAGAAAGGGAGAGGTACCAACAAGGTTTTTGTGTCGGATGCGTGCAACAGAATTGAAGATTGTCGGCGAGAGAGTGAGAGAGAGAGAGAACAGGAGTCCGGGAGAGGGGGAGGTCGCGTTTTATGCATCAAAGACTGATATAAACTTGCATTCAAATATTTAAATTGGAGACCATGTTGTCTGCAATCCACACATGAACGGATATATTGGTATATCAAACAAGTTCATTAATTTGACTTTCAACATGTTCATGGAGTACTATAATACTGTACAACATGCTACTCGATTGAGGTGTTCAATTTTGGATTTAGTTCACTATTTTGACCTACTGAACGAGCTAGTTCATTGAATCGAGATATTTCATTTTGGGTTTGATTCGCGTTTTTTGAGTGGGTCAACTATTTGTCATATAGTAAATCGCTAGCAACGAGCATGTAAAAAAACATTACTCCCGAGCATCATCTCTCCATCTAAAAAAGAAGTGGCAAGCTAATATTTCAAAATTTGATTCGAATCGACTTGGTAAGGTAGACGTGGATGCTCGTTCTCCCAAAATTTGAACGAACCGTTAAACATCCTCTCTGCTCAGTGGAATTCGCCCAAGAAAATAAATGGGAGACGCGAAATTACCGTCCTATGTGGGACACAAATCAATTGCCCGTTGTACATCGAGGGTAGGTTCGTAACTTCATCCAAGCGCGCCTTCTCCTCGGCCGAAATGACATGTGTCGAATAATTCATAAACCATGGTCGGCAAAACACGCTCTCCTCGCCCGAAATAGCTCGCGCCCACTATTTCAAAACACGCTCTCCTCGCCCGAATTCGCTCGCGCCCACTATAGTTCAAAACACGCCCTCCTCGCCTGAAATCGCTCCTGCCCACTATTTGGGGAGAAGCAAAGTTACTCTACTATCCCCGACCCTCAGTACACAGACCCAAGCCGAGAACCCTATAGGCAAGGGTAGAACTATAACTCCCCATCACATTTCAGACAAATGCGTCTGTAAGACATGGTTCCACTCCCCTCCCAATTCCCCCCCCCCCCGCCCGCCCCCATTCATACCTCGTGGGCACCAAATCACCTTCTCCCCGGGAAGCTCCCTTCTCCCGAGCCACGAAACCTCAGCCCCACCTCCATGGCGCCCCCACCGCACCAATTTCACAGCCGCCCTCCTCCCTAATGCTGAAGATGTTGTCCAATTGTCGTCGTGCTCTGGGCCGTGTGCCTCTTACTCCGTGCTGCTGGTGCTGCCTCGACGACGGCCGTGTGAACCGTACCAGAGCCGATTCACCCCCGCAGTTGTTCACGATGCTGGAGCGGCTCCAACTTCGGATCCGTCCAGAGTCCTGGCGCTGCTTCCGCGTAGCCGTTGACCGTCGCGACATCGCTCTTTCCCTGCCGCCGGTCACCACCGCAACCGCGCCTGCCTCACCGACTCGGCAGCTGGACCTGCCTACTTCACCATGCCGCCAGATAGGTCGCACCCTCATCTGAAATCACTTTATTTAGGCGTCAGTTGTCTGAATTTTTATTCTGGGCCAATCGATTCCCAATGGGAAGTAGCACCCCTCGAGGCGGCGGAGCTCCTAGGCTGCCGGTTGGCTGGTGTCTAACGTAAGGGTGTGGGGCCGCAAGTTCACCGCGGAAGCAGCGCTTAGATGGCTATCTTTTAGAGTTGCGTGGGTTGAAGGTACTGCCGTTGGCGGATCTGGATGACGGAGAGTCTTTGTGGATTGGCCCGGGGGCGGCGCAACCACGGCAGTGCGGTGGGGCGGGGAGCGGGGTTTTGGACGGGGCCACGGACGGTGGAGGCAGGCTGCTCTGCCGTTGGTCGCTGGTTCTTCGGGGAAGATTCCGAACAGTGTCAGCCGGGAGGCACAAGATGGCCATCAAGCCATCTGGCGTAGATCGGACAGTACCAAAATAAAATAAAATCGTGTGAGCCCAATTTAGTCTTCAGTCAACAGACGTGTGACCACTCTCGTACCTTGCTGTTGATCTCTTAGTGTATTTCTTCGGATCAAAGAGATATGTCATTCTTAACTTTATGCGTTATCTGCATCTTCAGACACACCGTTTTCCGACTCACCGCAGCTGCTCCAACAAGGGAAGCATACACCAGAAGGGAGCTACAGTCCCCACTCAACAGTTCCCTGCATCGAATGCGCGTGCCCGACATGGACAGCCACAACTACTGCAGGGCCATCGACAAGTCAACACATGATGCTCACTCCTATGGATGGTAGCCAGATAGGCTGTACCCTCATCTTACATGTGTGCAACATTTATGGCTTTGTTATTCATCTAAGCACGGAAAATAGATCATCACATTTCACTGTATATTCATGTTGATCTCTTACAGGTCTTGTTCAGGAGTTCACGCTGTTCCATAGTTCAGCTAAGATACTTGTTCTTTAGGCAACACTGTTCCATAGTTATCATCCATCAGCCAATGCTATCCCACAGGCTGGTGAGTATAGTATTATACCACTTCTAGTAGTACCTATGTTGTTCTTTAATACTTTTGTGGGCCATCTAGTTAATCTCGAGTACAAACGTATATTTTGTAGCCTTCATCTATGTTCTCCGTTTAGTTTATGAGACCTGTTGCTGCTAGTTAACCCCAGTCCTATTGTTTATGTCGTATCCTACAGGCACTCATTTACATAAATCTAACTACTAGTTGTCTTCCATGCATGTCAGATATAATTGCACACACTGATATATCCACAAGAACCTCACAGAGCAATGTAAAGGCCAATAAACTTGATGTCAATGATACCCAATATGATGGAACATGTAAAGGAAGTTCTTCAGAAGACTTGCAGAAAGATGATGAATCCTCTTCACCCCACAAGGTCCTTGCTCTAACTTGGCCTGTGATATGGGTACAACATGCATATAATGTCCTAGAGTGTATCTACTCTATTGCAACGCCATGTGCTTAACATGCTGATCATGCATGTAAATATGTCATGCCTTCCTGTTTTTCAGTACCTATTCCATTCATGATAACATGTTTTCAAATTCAAGTACTGCATTCTACTCTATCGCAATGCCATCTGCTTAATTGGACATCATGCTTCTGAATATCTTATGCATTGTTATTCATCAGTATGTACTTCATCTGTCAGCCATACCATGTTTTTTTACATTGAAGTGTTGTTCTAGTGCTCTGTTGCAATGCCATATTATTTTCCCAATCATACACGTGTATGTTGCCTTGGTTATTTCAATACGTATTCCGCTAGCATATAGTTTTACATTCAACTAGTTTTTTTTGCTGTGTTGTCCTGTCGTATCCCTAGCTCTTACACCATACTCCCTCCGTCCAGATTACATGTTGCCAAAATGGATAAAAAAGGATGTATCTACAACTGAAATACGCCTAGACCCATCCATTTTTTTCCGGATGGAGGGAATACATGTCAATATGTCATGCCTTTCTATTCTTCAGTACCTATTCCATCTCTCTGCTGTCGCATGTTTTATAATTAAAGCACCATTCTTCTATACAAGGCATGCAAGGGGAAGACGACTACGTTAGAATCTGAAGGGTTACAAACAAGGCCTTTGCAAAAGATCCAAACGCCAGGAGATAATAAACCAATTCCAGTTTTTATAGATACTGCTCCAGCACAGAGAAACCCAACAACTACTGATAATAAGCAGATTCCAGTGGCCAAAGAACTAGTCCGCTCCAGTCGAGCAAAAATATGTCAACTCAATTCTAATAAGCGTGTGCGTATCCTTGCATCATGAAATTTTATAGCATGCTGATCATATTTTCTACATGTTTCTTACCCATCTCTCTTTTAGAAAATAAGCTTAACAGATAGAAGAATTTCTGCAATGGTATCGTTTGTGAGGAAAGATTCTTGCAGGAATTCTCTGTGCTCCAATGTAGATGTAAGTACCTGTTGTATATCACTATATTTTTACATTAGCATGTATTTTGTTAATCAGTGTGAATCCAACCTTTATCTGATCTAAATTTAGTTGTAGCAAAATGTATGATTAAAGGCCACAATGTTGATTTTTGTAAGGAAAACTGCCTGGTAGTTTTGCATCCTGAGCTGCATGAGTGTACTATCTCATATCAGTGGGTTTGAATACTTTGGTTCTGCAGTGGGTTTTTCAGTGTTTTTTACTGTGTTGTCCTGTCGTATCCCTAGCTCTTACATCATACTCCCTCCGTCCGGATTAAATGTCGCAGGAATGGATAAAATTGGATGTATCTAGAACTGAAATACGCCTAGACCCGTCTGTTTATTTCCGGATGGAGGGAATACATGTCAATATGGCATGCCTTTCTATTCTTCAATACCTATTCCATCTCTGTTGTAGCATATTTTTATAACAGAATCACCATTCTTCTATATAAGGCATGCAAGGGGAAGACGGCTCTGTTAGAATCTGAAGGGTTACAAACCAGGTCTTTGCAAAACATCCAAACGCCAGGAGATAATAAACCAACTCCATTTTTCATAGATACTGCTCCAGCACAGAGAAACCCAACTCCCACTGATAATAAGTAGATTCCAGTGGCCAAAGAACTAGTCCGCTCCAGTCCAGCAAAAGAATGTCAACTCCATTCTAAGAAGCGTGTGCATATCCTCGCATCATGAAATTTTATAGCATTCTGATCATATTTTCTACATGTTTCTTACCCATCACTCTTTTAGAAAATAAGGTTAAACGATAGAAGACTTCCTCCATTGGGATCGTATTCGAGGAAAATATCTTGCGGGAATTTTTTGTGCTCCAATGCTGATGTACGTACCTGTTGTATATCACTATATTTTTACATCAACATGTATTTTGTTAATCGGCGTGAATCTAACCTTTATCTGATCTAAAATTAGTTGTAGTAAAATGTTAAAGGCGCCAATGTTGATTTTTGTAAGGAAAACTGCCTAATAGTTTTGCATACTGAGCTGCATGAATGTACTATCTCATATCACGCACATTACTGAATTGTAGTGCTTCTCTGGTTGCCCATTCATTCATTGTGTCAATGTTGCTTTCGTACTACCTTACCTGGCTGATGATAGTTGTGCCATATTGTGTTAATTTGGTGTAGGCTACATGCCCAAACGTTTGTTGTGTCAATGTTGCTTTCCTATTATCTGACTTGGCCAATGATAGCAATGCTAGTGTGTTAATTTTGTGCAGGCTGCTGAAGATAAGAAGACAAACTCTGAAAACAGCAAGGCAACCCCATTGTTTGTTTCCAGTAAATCTAGGCTAGGTAATATGGCAATAACTCATGATTAATCTGTTTGGTTCCCGTCCTAATTTATGTTATGATGCAGTGGTCGAGACACTCTCCACTATCAATAATACAAGCCTACCAAAATCTCCATGTGAATCTGTTCAGTATCCTCTGTCTCGAATGCAACAGAATAAATGTATGTTTGTGAACCAATTAATGGCTGAAGCAATGATGGAAATGGTGGATGAATCAGAGGTGCAGAGTCGTGCGACACAACAACTGATCAATGTTTTCAGAGACAGTGTAGCAAAGCAGAAAGAACTTGCCCACACGCTTATGGGCGTCATCTGTGCTGAGGTTGCAGATTGTGACGTTGTAGATGGTTAGGTTCTGTTCATTTATTTGCACTGGCATCAATCTTTCATTGCCCAATGGATGTAATTTCCTGTAATATATGCCGGATGTGCAACGTTATTCCCTGTATGTCGTACCTTTGCGTGATCGGTTTTGGTCCTATGCATAATTGCTCATCGTAATGGGCTCAAATTATCTAATTTGGCCTAAAGACATGTACGAACTTTAGTGGGGCCATTAAGTTAATGGGCCGTTACTAGGCCGAAAGTTAATGGTCGACCCTCTTACCTCCCGGGTCATTAACAGGCCGACATCGAAGCGGGCAACAGGTGGCCCCAGTTTATTTCACGGGCCGTTAACAGGACGTTACTAAGTTTGGGCTACATATGGCCCAACTATACTGTAGGCCTTTTGTAACGCCCCGGATTCAATGCGCCAGGTGTCTTCTAGCTTTCGTCGTTGTTGCCATGTCATTTGCTTGCGTGTTGCATTTTATCATGTCATCATGTGCATTTCATTTTGCATACGTGTTCGTCTCATGCATCCAAGCCTTTTCCCCGTTGTCCGTTTTGCAATCCGGCGCTCCTATGTCCTCAGGCGTCCCCTTCTTGCCTCTCTTCGTGAGCGGGTGTTAAACTTACTCGGAATGGCCCGAGTCTTGCCAAGCGGCCTTGGTATAGTGCCGGTAGACCGTCTGTCAAGTTTCGTGCCATTTGGAGGTCGTTTGATACTCCAATGGTTAACCGCGTAGCCCGAAACCCCCCTTTCTCTTTGCAGCCCAACACCCTTCCAAAGTGGCCCAAAACCCACCTAATACCCCTCCATGCTCTCGGTCGTTCAATCACGATCGCGTGGCCGAAAACCGCTCCTCATTTGGACTCTCCTAGCTCCCAGAATCTATAAATAGGTCCTCCCCTTCATTTTTCGCGGATGAATCCCCCCTAACCCTAGATTTTTCCCTCCGCGCCGCGCCGGACATGTCCGTCCCCGGCCGGATGCGTCCGCCGCCGCGCCCAGCCAATCAGAGGGCGCCGCGTGGCCTCCCGCGCCGCCCCCGCCGCCGCAGCCCGCGGGCCCGAGTCGGGCCACGCGGCCCCGCCCGTCGCTGCCGCCGCGCCCGCTGCTCCCGCCGCGCCCGCGCCGCCGCGGCGCGCCCGGCGCCTGCCCGGCCCTCCGCCGCCGGCCTCGGCCAAGAGCGCCGCTGCCCGGCCGGACCTCGCCGGCCGCCGCCTCCTCGAGCGGATCCGGCGCTCGCCCGCCGCTGCCCCGGCGCGCTCGCCCGCCCGCCGCCAGCCCCGTCCGGCCGAGCTCCTCCGCCCGTCCACCGCCGCTCTCCCTCCGCCGGATCCCGTCGCCCCCGTCGCCGGAGCCCTCGCCGGAGCTCCCACGACCTCGCCTCGGCTTCCGCGCGCTCGTCGGAGCCGGATCCATCCCACCTGGACGAGATCCACCAGCCCCGCGATCCAAACGTGTCGTCCCCGTACCGGATCTCCTCGTCCCGCACGCCTCCGTCCCGGGTTGACTTTTTCCCGGAGGTGATTTTCTGCTAAGTCCCCGATTTTTGACATTTTCATGCCATGTTCATCATGTTGTATCTCTGCATCCGTAGCTCCGTTTCGTGCATCTAATATGTGAAATTGTTCGTCTCAACGAGTGCACCATTTCACTCCATTGCATCATATTCATTTGAGGTCATCTTGATGCCTGAATCATCGTTGTAAGAGTGCTTCATGATGTTTTCTGCTGTCTGTTAACAGAACGAGCTCTTTTGTCATTTTTGCCATGATTGATGTGTGCATCCTATGAGGTTGATGTCTACATGTGTTTTGATCTATGCTATGTCTTATCTACAGAGGTACTTACCATGTATTTTTGTGATCAATATGGTGACTAGCACAAGCATGCAAACTAGGCATCGTGATGTTGCTGATTTTAGTCTCTGTTCTGTTGTTATTTTGATGCCATGTAAACTTGATGCTACAGAGAGATCCATGCATATTTTGAGATACTTCAGTAAGGGTGTTTTGAACATATGGTTGTTCTCTAGCCATTAATGCCCCTGTTTGAAATTATGAAGTAGTCTAGCATGTCATTTGCATGCTCTACTTTTGCTTCAAAATGTTTCCTGGCAGATTGTTTACATGTTATTCAAGTTTGCCAAGCTTGTTGTAGTTGATCCTTGCATGCTATGGACTTGCTCTTGCCATGCTTAGCTTCATAAACATGCCTTCTTACTATTGGTTTCCTTGCCATGCCATATATTGCTCTGTGGTGAGTGGTACAAGCTCACCAACATGCCTTCATGATTCTGTTCCTGCCATGTGTGAATCTGTAATATAACTTGCCATGTTTACATGGGTGCCATCATATTTTCTGATCCTTTTTGGCTTATGGCCAGTAAAGGACTTTTGATCTATGCATTTAGTAGTATCATTCCATGCCTTTGTTTGCCATGATAAGTTCCTGTAACATTTTGTTTGATAGCTCTAAACATTGCAACCTGATGTTATTTTCTGCAAAGTCTGAAATTGTTATTACTTGCAATCTTACCATGTGTGTTTGAGCATGTTCTAGTGATTTCTGGATATAGCTCGGTGTTCATGTTTTGTTATGCTTTACCTGTACATCATGCCCATGCCTTTTGTTTTCATATTGCGATGTTGTAGCATGTTGTTTTGATGCTTGCAATATGCCTAGTTGTTGTTTTGGATAGATTGTTGCTATAACTTGTTTCATGTGTGTGTGTTGAACCGTTGCTCCGTTTTGGGTGTGCTCTATATGAAACTTGCTTAGTATTGCATGTAGTTTCATATTATCATGTTGCATCCTTGTTTTGAGGTGTTTGCTTGATGTTTGGGTGCAGTTTGCATCAATGCCATGTTTAACTTGTGTTGCTCATATCTTCTAGGCCGTAGCTCTGAATTAAATGAACTTTATATGTAACTTGACTAGAATCTCGTGTAGATCATCTTGGTGTATCTTAACGTGCTGTTTAACAACTTGAACATAAGGTTTATTCAGATCTGGACCAATTTCGAAATATGCATATGAGGACTTACCGGAATTGTTATATGTTGTTCCCGGCCTCATTTAAACTTGCCTTGATGTGTTGCTCTTGTTTGCTTCATCTCTTGTCATGAGTAGCTTCATGTAGCTTCGTCATGCATCATGCTTGTTGTGCATCATGCCTTGTTCATGTGTGGTGTGTTTACTATGTTGTGTGCTTCTTTTCGATAGTTCCTGTTTCGTTGCGATCGTGAGGATTCGTTCGTCTACGCTTGGTTCGGCTTCATCCGTTCGTCTTCTTCATGGACTCGTTCTTCTTCCTTGCGGGATTTCAGGCAAGATGACCGCTACCCTGGATCTCACTACTATCATTGCTATGCTAGTTGCTTCGTTCTATCGCTTTGCTGCGCTACCTATCACCTGTTTATCAAGCCTCCCATATTGCCATGAACCTCTAACCTTTGACACCTTTCCTATGCAAACCGTTGTTTGGCTATGTTACCGCTTTTGCTCAGCCCCTCTTATAGCATTGCTAGTTGCAGGTGAAGTTGAAGATTGCTCCATGGTGGACAGGATTTTGGTTGGGATATCACAATATCTCTTATATTATTAATGCATCTATATACTTGGTAAAGGGTGGAAGACTCGGCCTTTTGCCTGGTGTTTTGTTCCACTCTTGCCGCCCTAGTTTCCGTCATACCGGTGTTATGTTCCCGGATTTTGCGTTCCTTACGCGGTCGGGTGATTTATGGGACCCCCTTGACAGTTCACTTTGAATAAAACTCCTCCAGCAAGGCCCAACCTTGGTTTTACCATTTGCCTCACCACCACCTATCCCTTTCCCTTGGGTCGGCCAACCCGAGGGTCATCTTTATTTTAGCCCCCCCCGGGCCAGTGCTTGTCTAAGTGTTGGTCCGAACCGAGCAGCCTGCGGGGCCACCTCGGGGCAACTCGAGGGCTGGTTTTACTCGTAGCTTGACTTATCCGGTGTTGCCCTGAGAACGAGATATGTGCAGCTCCTATCGGGATTGTCGGCGCATCGGGCGGCTTTGCTGGTCTTGTTTTACCATTGTCGAAATGTCTTGTAAACCGGGATTCCGAGTCTGATCGGGTCTTCCTGGGAGAAGGTATATCCTTCGTTGATCGCGAGAGCTTATCATGGGCTAAGTTGGGACACCCCTGCAGGGTATAATCTTTTGAAAGCCGTGCCTGCGGTTATAGGCATATGGGAATTTGTTAATGTCCGGTTGTAGATAACTTGACACCAGATCCGAATTAAAATGCATCAACCGTGTGTATAGCCGTGATGGTCTCTTTTCGGCGGAGTCCGGGAAGTGAACACAGTTTCTGTGTTATGTTTGACGTAAGTAGGAGTTCAGGATCACTTCTTGATCATTGCTAGTTTCACGACCGTTCCGCTTGCTCTCTTCTCGCTCTTATTTGCGTATGTTAGCCACCATATATGCTTAGCCGCTGCTGCAACCTCACCACTTACCCCTTCCTTTCCCTTTAAGCTTTGCTAGTCTTGATACCCATGGTAATGGGATTGCTGAGTCCTCGTGGCTCACAGATTACTACAACAACAGTTGCAGGTATAGGTTATGTGATGATCTTGACGCGAGAGCGATGCTTGCTTGCGTTGAGTTCTTCTTCTGCTTGTTCTTCGATCAGGAGATAGGTTCCAGGTCGGCAGCCTGGGCTAGCAGGGTGGATGTCGTTTGAGTTTCTGTTTGTGTTTCATCTGTAGCCGGATGTTGCTCTTATGTATTGTGATGTTGTATTCATGTGGCATTGTTTGCCTCTTGTATGTATCCCCATCTATTATGTAATGTTGATATAATGATATCCACCTTGCAAAAGCGTTTCAATATGCGGGTCTATCCTTGGTGGGACCTTCGAGTTCCTTTTGGATAGGATCGCATATTGGGCGTGACAAGTTGGTATCAGAGCCTCGACCCACCCTAGGAGCCCCCTTGATTGATCGTGTAGTTTGTCCGTTGTTGAGTCTAGAAAAAAACTGATTTCTGAGTCTAGTTATATCGGAGAGTAGGAATTCTTTTTACTCCTCATTCCCTTCGTCGCTCTGGTAAGGAATCTTGACGTAGGTGTTTTGAATTACTCCTCTTCCCTTTCAAATTTTCTTTAGGATCACGCAGTTGGGTTTCCGATCGTTGTTCCTCAGCTCTTTTGATCCGGTGCAGTCCTCGTCAAGTTGACTCGAGCCTCTTCATCTTTGAGTTCAATCCTCAGTTGTCTTATTTTCCCACCCGCCCTCCCTTCTTCTTCTGGGAACCGGAGTCCGTAATCAAGTATCCATCCTACTCGTGTGAAGTCTTTGCTTTCTTTCCTCAATGATTTCAACCGGTGTTTCCTCTTCAATATATTCGTCGTTTCCCCTTCCAAGTTGTCTTTGTTTTCCCGCCCTCCCACCCTCTTCTTCCCGGAGCCTGAGTCTGTTTCGAGCATAAATTTCATTCGTGTGGAACCTCTTCAGTCTTCCCTCAATCATTTCAACCGGTGAATTCTCGTCTCGTTCATCATTCTTCATCTTTTTTTTCGGTGGATTCAATTCAAGTTTTTTTCCGGTTGATCATATTCTTTTCCTCAGCTCAAGTATTTTCCCTGCTCGTTCGCCTCTCGCCAGTTTATCCTTCCGGAGTGCTCAAGACATCTCAAGAGATTCGTCTGTGTTCCAATTAATTCGAGGTTGTCACCTCATTCAAATATTTCAATTGTTCCAGTGTATCATCTATCTTTTCAACAATCCTTTCCAACGGTGTTTTCTTTTCAGTGGGCCCTAACCCACAGGTCTTTTCCCAGGATCTTACCTGACTCTTCTAATTTCCCTGGAGTTATTCTCAATTCTTTTCAAGTGTGACGTAAGAATGGATCCCATCAGTCAGATGCCTTCTCCAAGATCTCGTTCAAAATCATTTTCATAGTTGGCTCAATCCCTTCGTTTTTCATTCTCCCGGAGTATCTCAGTAATTTTGGTGGTGTTTCTCGTCGTCAGTCAAAGATCGAAGAAGAGTTTTCCTCTAAATATTGCCCGTTCTCCCGAAGATTCGTGGTTCTAGCTTCTTATCATCCTCTCGAATTATTCCATTTGTCAGATATTCTTTTCTTACCTATCCGGAGTATGTCAGAAGTTGGTTTCCCCTTTCTTTTCATCGGAGGCCATCATTTCAGCTACCGTTATCCATTATCCCGGTGCTTCATTAAAGTGTTCTTTAATCAGCTCATGATCCCCTTGTTCTTTTGCATCTAAATCCCCTCAATCATATTTGTTCTTCTAATTCTTCCCGGTGATTCATTCTCTTCCATCATCCATTTTTGAATTCTTACGGTGGTTCGTTCAAGATCCTCTTTCCTTGATTATCATTTTAATCCATCCGTTCTTTCGAATCCTACCGGTGGTTCATGAAGACCTTCTCAAGTTTGCGATATGTCACTTCTCAATCCTTTTCAAGAAGAATAAGTAGTATGCCAAATCCATTGCTTGTCATCAATTTAATTTGATGAAGGATAAGCATACAATAAATCTTATTCTTATTTCGTCCAAGTGAGTAATCCCTTCCTTCGGAGTTTGTTCTTGATGAATAAATTCTAGTTCCAGGTGTTTTTCATCTTTTCTTTTCCGGAGTTCTAATTTCCTCGGCCATTTCGTCGGAACCCCCATCTAAATCATCGCAAGGCTCATCTTATTCTTTCATCCTTCATTTTATCTCATCTTCCTTTTGTTACCGGAGTTCTTCATGGTGGTTCTTCATGATTTAATTCACTCTTCAAGTGTTCATCAAGACTTTGTTGGAGGAGTTCAAGTATCTTTTCTTCTCGCGTCTCGAAGCACAAATAATTCTTCATTCTCTTCTGAAGTGGAGTTTTGCATTTCTTCGTTCTTCTCAGATATTCAAATCCATTCAATCCTTCCTTCTAAGTTCTTTTCATTCAATTCTTTCAATTCTTCCGGAGGCATTGCATTGTTCATCTCGTCAAGTGTCATTCCATCCTCTCTAGTTCATGTTCTTTTCCTTCCATTTTCAGCCTGAGTGCTGCCTAAATCCTTTCAGTCTTATTCGTTTCTTATCTCGATCTAACAGGTGTGGTTTCATAGTCTATCTGTTTCTATGGCTTTTCGATTCTCGTCATTCTCGTTGTTCCTCTCTTATTCTCGAGTGCTCTCGATTCTTTGTTTCTTCTCTTGAGTTCTTGTTTCACCTCACCCCTTTTCTCCCCCGTCTTGGTCCTAAGATCCAGGGGCGAGATCTCTTGTTAGTGGAGGAGTGTTGTAACGCCCCGGATTCGATGCGCCAGGTGTCTTCCAGCTTTCTTCGTTGTTGCCATGTCATTTGCTTGCGTGTTGCATTTTATCATGTCATCATGTGCATTTCATATACGTGTTCATCTCATGCATCCGAGCCTTTTCCCCGTTGTCCGTTTTGCAATCCGGCGCTCCTATGTCCTCCGGCGTCCCCTTCTTGCCTCTCTTCGTGAGCGGGTGTTAAACTTTCTCGGAATGGCACGAGTCTTGCCAAGCGGCCTTGGTATAGTACCGGTAGACCGCCTGTCAAGTTTCGTGCCATTTGGATGTCGTTTGATACTCCAACGGTTAACCGCGTAGCCCGAAACCCCCCTTTCTCTTTGCAGCCCAACACCGTTCCAAAGTGGCCCAAAACCCACCTAACTCCCCTCCATGCTCTCGGTCGTTCGATCACGATCGCGTGGCCGAAAACCGCTCCTCATTTGGACTCTCCTAGCTCCCAGAATCTATAAATAGGTCCTCCCCTCCATTTTTCGCGGATGAATCCCCCTAACCCTAGAAATTTCCCTCCGCACCGCGCCGGACATGTCCGTCCCCGGCCGGACGCGTCCGCCGCCGCGCCCAGCCAATCAGAGGCCGGCGCGTGGCCTCCCGCTCCGGCCCCGTCGCCGTGGCCTGCGGGGCCCGAGTCGGGCCCGCGCGGCCCGCCCGCCGCTGCCGCCGCGCCCGCTGCTCCCCGCCGCCCGGCCCGTGCCGCCGCCGCGCGCCCAGCCACCCTGCCCGCGCCCTCCGCCGCCGGCCTCGGCCGGGAGAGCCGCCACCCGGTCGGACCTCGCCGGCCGCCGCCTCCTCGAGCGGATCCGGCGCTCGCCCCCGTGCTGCCGCCAGCCCCGTCCGGCCGAGCTCCTCCGCCGGGCCACCGCCGCCTCTTCCTCCGCCGGATCCCGTCGCCCCCGTCGCCGGAGCTCCCACGACCTCGCCTCGGCTTCCGCGCACTTGCCGGAGCCGGATCAATCCCGCCTGGACGAGATCCACCAGCCCCACCATCCAAACGCGTCGTCCCCGTCCCGGATCTCCTCGTCCTGCACGCCTCCGTCCCGGGTTGACTTTTTCCCGGAGGTGATTTTCTGCTAAGTCCCCGATTTTTGACATTTTCATGCCATGTTCATCATGCTGTATCTCTGCATCCGTAGCTCCGTTTCGTGCATCTAATATGTGAAATTGTTCGTCTCAACGAGTGCACCATTTCACTCCATTGCATCATATTCATTTGAGGTCATCTTGATGCCTGAATCATCGTTGTAAGAGTGCTTCATGATGTTTTCTGCTGTCTGTTAACAGAACGAGCTCTTTTGTCATTTTTGCCATGATTGATGTGTGCATCCTATGAGGTTGATGTCTACATGTGTTTTGATCTATGCTATGTCTTCTCTACATAGGTGCTTACCATGTATTTTTGTGATCAATGTGGTGACTAGCACAAGCATGCAAACTAGGCATCGTGATGTTGCTGATTTTAGTCCCTGTTCTGCTGTTATTTTGATGCCATGTAAACTTGATGCTACAGAGAGATCCATGCATATTTTGAGATACTTCAGTAAGGGTGTTTTGAACATATGGTTGTTCTCTAGCCATTAATGCCCCTGTTTGAAATTATGGAGTAGTATAGCATGTCATTTTCGTGCTCTACTTTTGCTTCAAAATGTTTCCTGGCAGATTGTTTACATGTTATTCAATTTTGCCAAGCTTGTTGTAGTTGATCCTTGCATGCTATGGACTTGCTCTTGCCATGCTTAGCTTCATAAACATGCCTTCTTACTGTTGGTTGCCTTGCCATGTCATATATTGCTCTGAGGTGAGTGGTACAAGGTCACCAACATGCCTTCATAATTCTGTTCCTGACATGTGTGAATCTGTAATATAACTTGCCATGTTTACATGGGTGCCATCATATTTTCTGATCCTTTTTGGCTTATGGTCAGTAAAGGACTTTTGATCTATGCATTTAGTAGTATCATGCCATGCCTTTATTTGCCATGATAAGTTCCTGTAACATGTTGTTTGATAGCTCTAAACATTGCAACCTGATGTTATTTTCTGCAAAGTCTGAAATTGTTATTACTTGCAATCTTACCATGTGTGTTTGAGCATGTTCTAGTGATTTCTGGAGATAGCTCAGTGTTCATGTTTTGTTATGCTTTACCTGTACATCATGCCCATGCCTTTTGTTTTCATATTGAGATGTTGTAGCATGTTGTTTTGATGCTTGCAATATGCCTAGTTGCTGTTTTGGACAGATTGTTGCTATAACTTGTTTCATGTGTGTGTGTTGAACCGTTGCGCCGTTTTGGGTGTGCTCTATATGAAACTTGCTTAGTATTGCATGTAGTTTCATATTATCATGTTGCATCTTTGTTTTGAGGTGTTTGCTTGATGTTTGGGTGCAGTTTGCATCAATGTCATGTTTAACTTGTGTTGATCATATCTTCTAGGCCGTAGCTCTGAATTAAATGAACTTTATATGTAACTTGACTAGAATCTCGTGTAGATCATCTTGGTGTATCTTAACTTGCTGTTTAACAACTTGAACATAAGGTTTATTCACATCTGGGCCAATTTCGAAATATGCATATGAGGACTTACCAAAATTGTTATATGTTGTTCCCGGCCTCATTTAAACTTGCCTTGATGTGTTGCTCTTGTTTGCATCATCTCTTGCCATGAGTAGCTTCATGTAGCTTTGTCATGCATCATGCTTGTTGTGCATCATGCCTTGTTCATGTGTGGTGTGTTTACTATGTTGTGTGCTTCTTTTCGATAGTTCCTGTTTCGTTGCGATCGTGAGGATTCGTTCGTCTATGCTTGGTTCGGCTTCATCCGTTCGTCTTCTTCATGGACTCGTTCTTCTTCCTTGCAGGATTTCAGGCAAGATGACCGCTACCCTGGATCTCACTACTATCATTGCTATGCTAGTTGCTTCGTTCTATCGCTTTGCTGCGCTACCTATCACCTGTTTATCAAGCCTCCCATATTGCCATGAACCTCTAACCTTTGACACCTTTCCTATGCAAACCGTTGTTTGGCTATGTTACCGCTTTTGCTCAGCCCTCTTATAGCGTTGTTAGTTGCAGGTGAAGTTGAAGATTGCTCCATGGTGGACAGGATTTTGGTTGGGATATCACAATATCTCTTATATTATTAATGCATCTATATACTTGGTAAAGGGTGGAAGACTTGGCCTTTTGCCTGGTGTTTTGTTCCACTCTTGCCGCCCTAGTTTCCGTCATACCGGTGTTATGTTCCTGGATTTTGCGTTCCTTAAGCGGTCGGGTGATTTATGGGACCCCCTTGGCAGTTCGCTTTGAATAAAACTCCTCCAGCAAGGCCCAACCTTGGTTTTACCATTTGCCTCACCACCACCTATCCCTTTCCCTTGGGTCGGCCAACCCGAGCGTCATCTTTATTTTAGCCCCCCCAAGCCAGTGCTTGTCTAAGTGTTGGTCCGAACCGAGCAGCCTGCGGGGCCACCTTGGGGCAACTCGAGGGCTGGTTTTACTCGTAGCTTGACTTATCTGGTGTTGCCCTGAGAACGAGATATGTGCAGATCCTATCAGGATTGTCGGCGCATCGGGCGGCTTTGCTGGTCTTGTTTTACCATTGTCGAAATGTCTTGTAAACCGGGATTCCGAGTCTGATCGGGTCTTCCTGGGAGAAGGTATATCCTTCGTTGATCGCGACAGCTTATCATGGGCTAAGTTGGGACACCCCTGCAGGGTATAATCTTTTGAAAGCCGTGCCTGCGGTTATAGGCAGATGGGAATTTGTTAATGTCCGGTTGTAGATAACTTGACACCAGATCTGAATTAAAACGCATCAACTGTGTGTGTAGCCGTGATGGTCTCTTTTCAGCGGAGTCCGGGAAGTGAACACGGTTTCTGTGTTATGTTTGATGTAAGTAGGAGTTCAGGATCAGTTCTTGATCATTGCTAGTTTCACGACCGTTCCGCTTGCTCTCTTCTCGCTCTTATTTGCGTATGTTAGCCACCATATATGCTTAGCCACTACTGCAACCTCACCACTTACCCCTTCCTTTCCCTTTAAGCTTTTCTAGTCTTGATACCCATGGTAGTGGGATTGCTGAGTCCTCGTGGCTCACAGATTACTACAATAACAGTTGCAGGTACAGGTTATGCGATGATCTTGATGCGAGAGCGATGCTTGCTTGCGTTGAGTTCTTCTTCTGCTTCTTCTTTGATCAGGGGATAGGTTCCAGGTCGGCAGCCTGGGCTAGCAGGGTGGATGTCGTTTGAGTTTCTGTTTGTGTTTCATCTGTAGTCGGATGTTGCTCTTATGTATTGTGATGTTGTATTCATGTGGCATTGTTTGCCTCTTGTATGTATCCCCATCTATTATGTAATGTTGATGTAATGATATCCACCTTGCAAAAGCGTTTCAATATGCGGGTCTATCCTTGGTGGGACCTTCGAGTTCCTTTTGGATAGGGTCGCATATTGGGCGTGACACCTTTAGCAGGACGAAAGAGACAGCGGGCTTGTACTGGACCATGAAGACCATGGGCCGCTAAGAGGCCGAAAGTCAGGTCGTATTGTAAATGGCCCAACTGTGTTGTGGGCCTTTAGCAGGCCGAAAGAGAAACCGGGTTGGTATTGGACCATGAAGGGCATGGGCCGTTAAAGGGCCAAAACTAAGGTCCGACTACAAATGGCCCAACTCATTTATGGTCCTTTAACAGGCCGAAAGCCACACAGAGCCGGGAATTGGCCCAACACTTAAATGGGTCGCTAAAGGCCAAAATTCAGGTCCGACTAAAAATGGCCCAACTGATTTATGGGCTGTCAATAGGCTGAAAGTGACACCGGGCCAGAAAATTGGCCCAACACTTAAATGGGCCGCTAAAAGGCCGAAACTCAGGTCCAACAACAAATGGCCCATCAGATTTATGGGTCGTCAACAGGCTGAAAGACCCACCGGGCCGGAAACTAGCCCAACATTTAAATGGGTCGCTAAAAGGCCGAAAGATGTACATCCTGAAAATTGGCCCATCCATTAAACAGGCCGTTAACAGGCCGAAATCTCATCGGGCCGATATTGAGCCCAGATATATAGCGGGCTATTAACGGGCTCGAACTGACGATGGGCAACAATGGTGTCAAATCTTTAACGGGCCATTGACGGGCCGAATTGGCTCATCTCGTATAAGTCGTGTGCTTAAATGGACCTGACACAAGTAGGCCTTATATGGGCTGGCCTGCTAATTTTTACTGGGCCGGCCTTTTCACAGGAATGGGCCTCTGTTGGGCCGTGCCACGTGTCGACGTACCATAGGCGTCTTCCGTCCAATGAGTGGATGACATCTGTCCCAACGGTGAGCCGACACGTGTTTCCTCCAGCCAATGATGATTTTACACGTGGAAAATCCCCATTGGTCGGGGCTGTTAACGGGTTATCGGATCCAAAACCCGACTCGATAGCTAACGGCGTTCCATTGTGGATGCCACGTGTCGGTCACCCTTGACGAAAGCACTTCCGTGACGCGCGATTTATCGTCATGGAAGTGGACACTTCCATGATGATAATTTTGGTAATGTCATGGAACATTTCTACGACAGCACAGCTATGACTATCTTGATTCTGTCATAAATTTGTCATGGATGTACATGCATGACAAAAAACGCGACCTACTGTGACAAACACGTATCATCACGAAAGTGTATTTTCTTTGTAGTGAAAATAGACCACTCATCAAGGGTGCATGACCATAAAAGATATTACTCATATAAATAGAACAACCATTATTCTCTGATTTAAATGAATAACTGTCTCACATCAAACAAGATCCAGATATAATGTTCATGCTTAACGATGGCACCAAATAACAATTATTCAGGTCTAAAACTAATCCCGAAGGTAGATGTAGAGGTAGCGTGCCGACGGCGATCACATCAACCTTGGAACCATTTCCAACGCGCATCATCACCTCGTCCTTAGCCAATCTTCGTTTAATTCGTAGCCCCTGTTTCGAGTTGCAAATATGAGCAACAAAACCAGTATCAAATACCCAGGCGCTACTACGAGCATTAGTAAGGTACACATCAGTAACATGTATATCAAATATACCTTTCACTTTGCCATCCTTCTTATCCGCCAAATACTTGGGGCAGTTCCACTTCTAGTGACCAGTCCCTTTGCAGTAGAGGCACTCAATTTCAGGCTTAGGTCCAGACTTGGGCTTCTTCCCGGGAGCAGCAACTTGTTTGCTATTCTTCTTGAAGTTCCCCTTCTTCCCTTTGCCCTTTTTGTTGAAACTAGTGGTTTTGTTAACCATCAACACTTGATGCTCCTTCTTGATTTCTACCTTTGCAGCCTTAAGCATTGCAAAGAGCTCAGGAATTGTCTTTTCCATCCCTTGCATGTTATAGTTCATCACGAAGCCTTTATAGCTTGGGGTAGTGATTGAAGAACTCTGTCAATGACACTATCATCGGGAATATTAACTCCCAGTTGAGTCAAGTGGTTATGGTACCCAGAAATTCTGAGTATGTGTTCACTGACAGAATTATTCTCCTCCATCTTGCAGCTATAGAACTTGTTGAAGACTTCATATCTGTCAACTCGGGCATTTGCTTGAAATATTAACTTCAACTCCTGGAACATCTCATATGCTCCATGACGTTCAAAACGTCTTTGAAGTCCCGATTCGAAGCCATAAAGCATGGCACACTGAACTATCGAGTAGTCATCAGCTTTAGTTTGCCAGACATTCATACCATCCGGATTTGCTCCTGCAGCAGGCCTTGCACCCAGTGGTGCTTCTAGGACGTAATTCTTCTGTGCAGCAATGAGGATAATCCTCAAGTTACGGACCCAATTGTGTAGTTGCTACCATCATATTCAACTTAGCTTTCTCTAGGAATGCATTAAAATTCAAGGGAACGGTAGCACGGGCCATTGATCTACAACAACATAGATATGCAAAAAACTATTAGGACTAAGTTCATGATAAATTAAAGTTCAATTAGTCATATTACTTAAGAACTCCCACTTAGATAGACATCCCTCTAGTCATCTAAATGATCACGTGATCCATATCAACTAAACCATGTCCGATCATCACGTGAGATGGAGTAGTTTTCAATGGTGAACATCTCTATGTTGATCATATCTACTATATGATTCACGTTCAACCTTTCAGTCTCAGTGTTCTGAGGCCATATCTGCATATGCTAGGCTCGACAATTTTAACATGAGTATTCTGCATGTGCAAAACTGGCTTGCACCCGTTGTATGTGAACGTAGAGCTTATCACACCTGATCATCACCTGGTGTCTCGGCACGACGAACTGTAGCAATGGTGCATACTCAGGGAGAACACTTATACCTTGAAATTAAGTGAGGGATCATCCTATAATGCTACCACCGTACTAAGCAAAATAAGATGCATAAAAGATAAATATCACATGCAATCAAAATATGTGACATGATATGGCCATCATCATCTTGTGCCTTTGATCTCCATCTCCAAAGCACCGTCATGATCTCCATCTCCAAAGCACCGTCATGATCTCCATCGTCAACGGCTTGACACCTTGATCTCCATCGTAGCGTCGTTGTCGTCTCGCCAACTATTGCTTCTACAACTATCGCTGCCGCATAGTGATAAAGTAAAGCAATTACATGGCGATTGCATTTCATACAATAAAGCGACAACCATAAGGCTCCTGCCAGTTGCCGATAACTTTTACAAAACATGATCATCTCATACAATAACTTATATCTCGTCAAGTCTTGACCATATCATATCATAACATGCCCTGCAAAAACAAGTTATACGTCCTCTACTTTGTTGTTGCAAGTTTTACGTGGCTGCTATGAGCTTCTATCGAGAACCGTTCTTACTTACGCATCAAAATCACAATGATTTTTCGTCAAGTGTGTTGTTTTAACCTTTAACAAGGATCAGCCGTAGTCAAATTCGATTCAACTAAAGTTGGAGAAACAGACACCGGCCAGCCACCTGTGTGCAAAAGCACGTCGGTAGAACCGGTCTCATGAACGTGGTCATGTAATGTTGGTCCGGGCCGGTTCATCCAACAATACTACCGAATCAAAATAAGACATTGGTGGTAAGCAGTATGACTATTATCGCCCACAACTCTTTGTGTTCTACTCGTGCATATCATCTATGCATAGACCTGACTCGGATGCCACTGTTGGGAAACGAAGCATGCAATTTCAAAAAAATTCCTACGATCACGCAAGATCTATCTAGGAGATGCATAGCAACGAGAGGGGGAGAGTGTGTCCATGTACCCTCGTATACCGAAAGCGGAAGCGTTAGTTCAACGCGGTTGATGTAGTCGAATGTCTTCACGATCCAACTGATCTAGTACCTAACATATGGCACCTCCGAGTTCAGCACATGTTCAGCTCGATGACGTCCCTCAAACTCTTGATCCAGCAGCGGGTTGAGGGAGAGTTCCTCAGCAAGACAGCATGGTGACGGTGATGGTGACATGATCCGCGCAGAGCTTTGTCTAAGCACTATGACGCTATAATCAGAGGAGTAAACAGTGGAGGGGGCACCGCACACGGCTAAGAGAACAATTGGTGTGCTATGGGTTGCCCCCTTGCCCCCGTATATAAAGGAGGGGGTGAGGAGGCGGCTCCATGGGGGGAGTCCTACTAGGACTCCACTCCTAGTAGGATTCCTCCCCCCCCCCCTTTTTCCTTTCTTTACCAGAGGGGAAAAAGAAAGAGAGGGAGAGGGAGAAGGAAATGGGGTGTCGCCCCCTCCCCTAGTCCAATTCGTACTTCCATGGGGGGGACGGCCACCCCTTGCGGCCCTCCTCTCTCTCCACTAAGGCCCATTTAGGCCCAATACTTCCCCGGGGGGTTCCGGTAACCCCTCGGTACTCCGGTAAAATACCCGAACCACTCGAAACCATTTTGATGTCCGAATACTACCTTCCAATATATGAATCTTTACCTCCCGACCATTTCGAGACTCCTCGTGTCACGCCCAATATGCGACCCTATCCAAAAGGAACTCGAAGGTCCCACCAAGGATAGACCCGCATATTGAAACGCTTTTACAAGGTGGATATCATTACATCAACATTACATAATAGATGGGAATACATACGTAAGGCATATAATGCCACACGAATACAACATCACAATACATAAGAGCATCATCCGACTACGGATGAAACACAAACAGAAACTCAAACGACATCCACCCTGCTAGCCCAGGCTGCCGACCTGGAACCTAACCCCTGATTGAAGAAGCAGAAGAAGAACTCCAAACAAGCAAGCATCGCTCTCGCGTCATGATCATCAGATAACCTGTACCTGCAACTGTTGTTGTAGTAATCTATGAGCCACGAGGACTCAGCAATCCCATTACCATGGGTATCAAGACTAGCAAAGCTTAAAGGGAAAGGAAGAGGGTAAAGTGGTGAGGCTGCAGCAGCGACTAAGCATATATGGTGGCTAACATACGCAAATAAGAGCGAGAAGAGAGCAAACAGAATGGTCGTGAAACTAGTAATGATCAAGAAGTGATCCTGAACTCCTACTTACGTCAAACATAACCCAGAAACCGTGTTCACTTCCCGGACTCCGCCGAAAAGAGACCATCACGGCTACACACATAGTTGATGCGTTTTAATTTGGCTCTGGTGTCAAGTTATCTACAACCGGACATTAACAAATTCCCATCTGCCTATAACCGCAGGCACGGCTTTCGAAAGATTATACCCTGCAGGGGTGTCCCAACTTAGCCCATGATAAGCTCTCGCGATCAAGGAAGGATATACCTTCTCCCAGGAAGACCCGATCAAACTCGGAATCCCGGTTTACAAGACATTTCGACAATGGTAAAACAAGACCAGCAAAGCCGCCCGATGCGCCTACAATCCCGATAGGAGCTGCACATATCTCGTTCTCAGGGCAACACCGGATGAGACATCCTATGAGACATCCAGACTAGAAAATGGAAGGAATAGGACATGAACTTCACCCAAAGAGATGGTACTTGACGAAATGAACAAAGCAATGCCTCCGGAAGAATTGAAAGAATTGAATGGAAAGAACTTAGAAGGAAGGATTGACTGGAGTTGTTGAAAAAAAATCAACAACGAAAGAATAAGCTTGATGTGGCCTTATAGGTAACATCTCAAGAATAAGGTGATAACCAGCCGCAAACAGAAATGATTGAAAGCTGAGAAGAACGAAGGAATGCAAAACTCCACTTCAAAAGCTACGGAGAATTAAATGCACCTCGCGAAGCAAGAAGGAGAAGATATTTGAAATCCACCAACAAGAATCTTGATGAACTCTTTAAGAATGAATTAATTCATGAAGAACCACCGTGAAGAACTCTGGTGACAAAGGATGATGAGATAGAATAAAGGATGAAAGAATAAGATGAGCCTTGCGATGATTTAGATGGAGGTTCCGACGAAATGGCTGAGGAAAATTTGAACTCCGGAAAAGAAAAGATGAAAACACTTGGAACTAGAATTTATTCATTAAGAACAAACTCTGAAGAAAAGGATTACTCACAAGTTGAAATAGGAATAAGATTTATTGTATGCTTATCCTTCATCAAATTAAACTGATGAGAAACAATGGATTTTGCATATTACTTATTCTTCTTGAAAAGGATTGAGAAGGGATAGCACAAAACTTGAGAAGGTCTTCATGAACCACCGGTAGGATTGAAAGAACGAATGGATTAAAATGATAATAAAGGAAAAAGAATCTTGAACGAGCCACTGGTAGGATTCGAAAATGACTGATGAAAGAGAAAGAATCACCAGGAAGAATTAGAATAACCAATAAGCAAGAGGGGATTTAGATGCACAAGAACGAAGAGATAACGAGCTGATTACTTGAACGAAGCACCGGGATAAATACAGAATGATAACTGGAATGATGGCCTCCGGATGATCGAGACGGAAAACAACTCCTGAAATACTCCGGATGGATGAAAAGAATATCTGACAAATGGAATAATTCGAGACTGATAACATGAAGCTAGAACCACGAAACTTCAAGAGAACAGACAAGATTTATAGGAAAAACTCTTCTTCAGTCTTCAAAATACTGAGATACTCCGGTAGAATGGAAAGCGAGGAGGTTGAGCCAACAATGAAAATGATTTGAAATCGATCTTGGAAAAAGCATCTGACTGATGAAATTCATTCTTACATCACACTTGAAAAGAATTTGGGAATAACCCCGGGGGAAATTAGAAGAGTCAGGTAAGATCCTAGAAAAAGACCTGTGGGTTAGGGCCCACTAACAGAAAACACCGTTGGAAAGGGATGAGGAACAGATAGATGATGCACCGAAACAATTGAAATATTTGAATGAGGTGAAAACCTCGAATTAGTTCGAACACAGACGAATCTTCTGAGAAGTCTTGAACTCCGGAATGATTGAATGACGAGAGGCAAACGAGCAAGGAGAACACTTGAGCCGAGGAGAAGAATACGATCAACACCGAAAATTGGAATTAAATCCACCGGAGAAGAAAAAGAGATGAAGAATGACGAACAAAAGAGAATTCACCGGTTGAAACAATTGACGAAAGACTGAAGAGGCTCCACACGAATGAAATAGATTGTCGAGAGAGACTCAGACTCCGGGAAGAGAAAGGGGTGGGAGGGCGGGAAAAACAAAGGCAACTTGGAAGGGGGAACCGACAAATATCTTGAAGAGAAAACACCAGTTGAAATCATTGAGGAAAGAAAGCAAGGACTTCGCGCGAGTAGGATGGATACTCGATTACGGACTCCAGTTCCGAGAAGAAGAATAGGGAGGGCGGGTGGGAAAAGAAGACAACTGAGGATTGAACTCAAAGATGAATAGGCTCGAGTCGACTTGACGAGAAATGCACCGGATGAAAAGAGGATGGACAACTCACAAAACTAACCGCGTGATCCTAAGGAAAATTTGAAGGGGAAGAGGAGTAATTCAAAACACCTACGTCAAGGTTCCTCACCAGAGCGACGAAGGGGCTGAGGAGTAAAAAGAATTCCTACTCTCCGATATAACTAGACTCCGAAAACAGTTTTCTTCTAGACTCAACAACGGTCAAACTACACGATCAATCAAGGGGGCTCCTAGGGTCGGTCGAGGCTCTGATACCAACTTGTCATGCCCAATATGCGACCCTATCCAAAAGGAACTCGAACGTCCCACCAAGGATAGACCCGCATATTGAAACGCGTTTACAAGGTGGATATCATTACATCAACATTACATAATAGATGGGAATACATACATAAGGCATACAATGCCACATGAATACAACATCACAATACATAAGAACATCATCCGACTATGGATGAAACACAAACAAAAACTCAAACGACAGCCACCCTGCTAGCCCAGGCTGCCGACCTGGAACCTAACCCCTGATCGAAGAAGTAGAAGAAGAACTCCAAATAAGCAAGCATCGCTCTCGCGTCATGATCATCAGATAACATGTACCTGCAACTATTGTTGTAGTAATCTGTGAGCCACGAGGACTCAGCAATCCCATTACCATGGGTATCAAGACTATCAAAGCTTAAAGGGAAAGGAAGAGGGTAAAGTGGTGAGGCTGCAGCAGCGACTAAGCATATATGGTGGCTAACATACGCAAATAAGAGCGAGAAGAGAGCAAACAGAACGGTCGTGAAACTAGTAATGATAAAAAAGTGATCCTGAACTCCTACTTACATCAAACATAACCCAGAAACCGTGTTCACTTCCCAGACTCCGCCGAAAAGAGACCATCACGGCTACACACACAGTTGATGCGTTTTAATTTGGATCTGGTGTCAAGATATCTACAACCGGACATTAACAAATTCCCATCTGCCTATAACCGCAGGCACGGCTTTCGAAAGATTATACCCTATAGGGGTGTCCCAACTGCCATGATAAGCTCTCGCGATCAACGAAGGATATACCTTCTCCCAGGAAGAACCGATCAAACTCGGAATCCCGGTTTACAAGACATTTCGACAATGGTAAAACAAGACAAGCAAAGCCGCCCGATGCGCCGACAATCCCGATAGGAGCTGCACCTATCTCGTTCTCAGGGCAACACCGGATGAGACATCCTACGAGTAAAACCAAACCTCGAGTTTCCCCGAGGGGGCCCCGCAGTCTACTCGGTTCGGACCAACACTTAGACAAGCACTGGCCCGGGGGGGATAAAATAAAGATGACCCTCGGGTTGGCCGACCCAAGGGAAAGGTATAGGTGGTGGTGAGGCAAATGGTAAAACCAAGGTTGGGCCTTGCTGGAGGAGTTTTATTCAAAGCGAACTGTCAAGGGGGTCCCATAAATCACCCGACCGCGTAAGGAACGCAAAATCCGGGAACATACCACCGGTATGACAGAAACTAGGGCGGCAAGAGTGGAACAAAACACCAGGCAAAAGGCCGAGTCTTCCACCCTTTACCAAGTATATAGATGCATTAATAATATAAGAGATATTGTGATATCCCAGCCAAAATCCTGTCCACCATGGAGAAATCTTCAACTTCACCTGCAGCTAACAACGCTATAAGAGGGGCTGAGCAAAGCGGTAACATAGCCAAACAACGGTTTGCATAGGGAAGGTGTCAAAGGTTAGAGGTTCATGGCAATATCGGAGGCTTGATAAACAGGTGATAGGTAGCGTAGCATAGCGATAGAACGAAGCAACTAGCATAGCAATGATAGTAGTGAGATCCAGGGTAGCGGTCATCTTGCCTGAAATCCCGCAAGGAAGAAGAATGAATCCATGAAGAAGACGAATGGATGAAACCGAACCAAGCGTAGACGAACGAATCCTCACGATCGCAACGAAACAGGAACTATCGAGAAGAAACACACAACATAGTAAACACACCACACATGAACAAGACATGATGCAAAAACAAGCATGATGCAAGTCAAGACTACATGAAGCTACTCATGGCAAGAGATGATGCAAACAAGAGCAACACATCAAGGCAAGTTTAAATGAGGCCGGGAACAACATATAACAATTCCGGTAAGTCCTCATAGGCAAATTTCGAAGTTGGTCCAGATCTGAATAAACATTATGTTCAAGTTGTTAAACAGCAAGTTAAGATGCACAAAGATGATCTACACGATATTCTGGTCAAGTTACATATAAAGTTCATTTAGTTCGGAGCTACGGCCTAGAAGATATGAGCAAAACAAGTTAAACATGGCATTGATGCGAAATGCATACAAACATCAAGTAAACACCTCAAAACATGGATGCAACATGATAATATGAAACTACATGCAATTCTAAGCAAGTTTCATATAGAGCACACTCAAAACGGAGCAACGGTTCAACACATGCACTATATACAAGTTTAAAGGACAAGCTGTCCAAAACAGCAACTAGGCATATTGCAAGCATCAAAACAACATGCTAAAGGACCTAAACAAGAAAACAAAAGGCATGGGCATGATGTACAGGTAAAGCATAACAAAACATGAACACTGAGCTAACTCCAGAAACTACTAGAACATGCTCAAACACACATGGTAAGATTGCAAGTAATAACAATTCAGACTTTGCAGAAAATAACATCAGGTTGCAATGTTTAGAGCTATCAAACAACATGTTACAGGAAATTATAATAGCAAAACAAGACATGGCATGGTTCTACTCAAAGCATAGATCAAAAGTCCCTTAGTGACCATAAGCCAAAAAGAATCAGAAAATATGATGGCACTCATGTAAACATAACAAGTTATAATACAGATTCATACATGGCAGGAACAGAATTATGAAGGCATGTAGATGAGCTTGTACCACTCACCACAGAGCAATACATGGCATGTCAAGGCAACCAACATTAAGAAGACATGTTTGTGAAGCTAAGCATGGCAAGAGAAAGTTCGTAGGGTGCAAGGATCAACTACAACAACCTTGGCAAAAGTGAATAACATGTAAACAATCTGCCAGGAAACATTTTGAAGCAAAAGTAGAGCACGAAAATGACATGCTAGACTACTCCATAATTTCAAACAGGGGTATGAATGGATAGACAATAACCATATGTTCAAAACACCCTTACTAAAGTATCTCAAAATATGCATGGATCTCTCTGTAGCATCATGTTTACATGGCATCAAAATAACAGCAGAACAGGGTCTGAAATCAGCAATATCATGAAGCCTAGTTTGCATGCTTGTGCTAGTCACCACATTGATCACAAAAATACATGGTAAGCACCTATGTAAAGAAGACATAGCATAGATCAAAACACATGTAGACATCAACCTCATAGGATGCACACATCAATCATGGCAAAAATGACAAAAGAGCTAGTTCTGTTAACAGACAGCAGACAACATCATGAAGCACTCTTGCAACGATGATTCAGGCATCAAAATTAACTCAAATGAATATGATGGAATGGAATGAAATGAAGTACTCGTCGAGACGAACAATTTGACATATTACACGCACAAAACAGAGCTACGGATGCTGAGATATGATGCGATGAACATGGCATGATAATGTCAAAATGTCGGGGACAGACGAAAACGGGGTCAACCTCCAGTTTTGCACGGACTTCGAAGATCGTCGAAGAACTCGCCGGAGTTCGAGGAGGAGGACAGAGGACGCTGGAGGAGTGCCGGGGAGGTCGGGGCGGACGGATCCAGCCGGCCCCTCGCCGGATCCGGCACCGGCGGAGGCCGGGGCGGCGCTGGAGGCGCGGCGCGTCGCCGGGGCGGCAGAGGGCGAGGTCGCCGGCGCGAGCGAGGTGCGGCCGGCCGAGCGGCGCGGGCGGCGTGGAGATCCGGCGGAGGTCCGGTGGCGGCGGGCGGCGCCGGGACGGCGGGCGGCGGAGGGCGGCCGGGCCAGGCGGCGGCGGGGCGAGCCCGGCCGGCGGCGGCGAGGGGAGCCGGCGGGCGGGGCACGGCGGCGCTCGGGCAGCGCGAGCGCGCGGGGCGGCGTAGGACCTGTCCGGCCGGGGACGGACATGTCCGGCGCGGCGCGGAGGGGAAAACTAGGGTTTGATCTGCGAAAATGGACGGGGAGGGCATAGGAGTGCCGGATTGCAAAACGGACAACGGGGAAAAGGCTCGGATTCATGAGACGAACATGTAAGCGATGCAATGCAATGCACATGATGACACAATGCGAATGATGACATGATAAAATGCAACACGCAAGCAAATGACATGGCAACAACAGCGAATAACTGGCAGACACCTGGCGCATCGAATCCGAGGCGTTACACCTCGTCATGTCCGTGATCTCATATGGAACTCTGAACAAACTTCGGTCACCAAAACACATAACTCATAATACAAATCGTCATCGAGCGTTAAGCGTGCGGACCCTACGAGTTCGGGAACTATGTAGACATGACCTAGACACATCTCTAGTCAATAACCAATAGCGAAACTTGGATGCTCATATTGGTTCCTACATATTCTATGAAGATATTTATCGGTCAAACCGCAATAACCACATATGTCAAACCGCAATAACAACATATGTTATTCCCTTTGTCATCGGTATGTTACTTGCCCGAGATTCGATCGTGGTATCATCACACCTAGTTCAATCTCGTTACTGACAAGTCTCTTTACTCGTTCCGTAATGCATCATCCTGTAACTAACTCATTTGTCACATTGCTTGCTAGGCGTATGGTGATGTGCATTACCGAGAGGGCCCAAAGATACCTCTCCGATACTCGGAGTGACAAATCCTAATCTCGATCTATGCCAACCCAACAAACACCTTCGGAGACACCTGTAGGGCATCTTTATAATCACCCAGTTACGTTGTGGCGTTTGATAGCACACAAGGTGTTCCTCCGGTATTCGGGAGTTGCATAATCTCATAGTCAGAGGAATATGTATAAGTTATGAAGAAAGTAATAACAATAAAACTTAACGATCATTATGCTAAGCTAATGGATCGGTCTTGTCCATCACATCATTCTCTAATGATGTGATCACGTTCATCAAATGACAACACATGTCTATGGTCAGGAAACTTAACCATCTTTGATTAATGAGGTAGTCAAGTAGAGGCATACTAAGGACACTCTGTTATGTCTATGTATTCACACAAGTACTAAGTTTCCGGTTAATACAATTCTAGCATGAATAATAAACATTTATCATGATATAAGGAAATGTAAATACCAACTTTATTACTGCCTCTAGGGCATATTTCCTTCAAATAAAAGTTCTCGGACTGACCTGAAAATTTACGAATAATATTTCTGGAATATATAAAAAATACTGCCGGAAAAAGATACTAGAGGGGGGCCACCCATGGGTCACAAGCCCAGGGGGCGCGCCTACCCGAGGGCATGCCCCCAGGCTTGTGGGGCCCCTGGAGCTCCGGCAACCCTAATTCTAACTCCATATATACCTATTCGCGGAGAAAAAAAATCAAAGAGAAGGATTCATCACATTTCACGATACGGAGCCGCCGCCACCTCCTTTTCTTCATCGCGAGGGCTGATCTGGAGTCTGTTCGGGGCTCCAGAGGGTGGAATCTGTTGCCATCATCATCACCAACCTTCCTCCATCGCCAATTCCATGATGCTCACTGCCGGGAGTGAGTAATTCCTTCGTAGGCTTGCTGGACGGTGATGGGTTGGATGAGATTTATCATGTAATCGAGTTAGTTTTGTTAGGGTTTGATCCCTAGTATCCACTATGTTCTGAGATTGATGTTGCTATGACTTTGCTATGCTTAATGCTTATCACTAGGGCCCGAGTGCCATGATTTCAGATGTGAACCCATTATGTTTTCATGAATATATGTGTGTTCTTGATCCTATCTTGCAAGTTGTAGACACCTATTACGAGTTATGATCCGCATACCCCAAGGTGACAATAATTTTGATTCTTTCTAGTGATTACCGTAGTTTGAGGAGTTCATGTATTCACTAAGTGCTAAGGTTTTATTCCGATTCTCTATTAAAAGGAGGCCTTAATATCCCTTACTTTCCTTATGGATCCCGCTGCCACGGGTGGGTAGGACAAAAGATGGCATGCAAGTTCTTTTCCATAAGCATGTATGACTATATACGGAATACATCCCTACATTACATTGATGAATTGGAGCTAGTTCTGTGTCACCCTAGGTTATGACTGCTACATGATGGATATTATCCAACACAATTATCCATCACTGATCCAATGCCTACAAGATTTTCACATATTGATCTTTGTTAAGTTACTTTTGTTCTTGCTACTATTACAATCACTGCAAAACTGCTACTGCTACTATTATCAATGCTACCGTTAATTCCATACTACTTTGCTACTAAAAAACTTTAATGTAGATATTAAGTCTTTTAGGTGTAGCTGAATTCACAACTCAACTGCTAATACTCGTGAATATTCTTTGGCTCCCCTTGTGTCGAATCAATAAATTTGGGTTGAATACTCTACCCTCGAAAATTGTTGTGATCCCCTATACTTGTAGGTTATCAAGGGAATATTTGTTCTACCTTTAGCTTCTCACTGGGTTTGACACTCTTACTTATCGTGAAAGGCTACATTTGATCCCCTATACTTGTGGGTTACCAATGAGGTCTTAGTATTTCGTACACTATGATTAATGTAATGCATATATATGTCGACAAATCATTGGAATTTAGCTACCATTTGTTCAATTGCAATTGTTACGAAATCTGATGAATGTTCTTCCTGACAACACTATTTGTTCAATTGCATATTGTGGCGAATTTTCTTTTTGCACGCGGATTGAAATGGGATATTTTTGCTTTAACCTGGCCATTGATGCGCACACAGTTCAACTAAATAAGTGTGTGCGATCCGCATCGGAAAGCATACGTCAATCGTAGCGGAGTCGTCGGTGATACACAACAGATCGCAGACGATTTGCAACACTTCTACGTGTGCGTAGGGGCTCCCAAACCATTTGTGATACCATATTATCACACACAAGAGATTATAGTAAACCGTGCCCAATGTAAAATACAATCTCACTCGTAATTTTTTTAGGAGACATGTGGGATCCCAAACGGAAACCACACGTCACTCATACCGCAAGTGTCGGTGATACATAAACAATCTGCAATACTTATATGTGTGCAAAAGGACTCTTGAAACATTTGTGATAGCACATTATCGCACACGGTAATTGTTCGCCAAACGTGTGCGATAGTATCATGCATGGCAGACGAGTTCCCCAGAAAACTCATGTGCGATGGGGCACATAGCGCATATAGTTCATAAGTTGACCCGTGTGCCTTAGATATTGTTTCCCAAATGGTTCACTACAAAACACCGTTTGGTTTCACTGCATCATTATAAATGTTTGATCACCAATCCCACACGTGTGCCGGAATGTGGTGTGTGCGATATATATGTTGATGCATCGCATACGTTACATTTGGTAACGCGTCTACGTCATGGCTCCCTATCCCCAACGGTTTTTGGGTCGTGTGGGAAGGTCCCCCCTACCGCACACACTCACTATGTAACGGTTTAAAATGTCGTCGCGAAAAGGGGTTAAAAACCGTTTGTATAGCAACTCTCTGTACCAGCGCATCTTTGGATGTCTAAATCTAAATTCAATTAGTAAATTAATTTAGATTGAGCGAACATATGTTCTAGCTACGATTATAGTAGGTCAAATATCTCACATGTTATTGTATTATACTTATTATACTTATTGTCCAAATGCATGGTGCTTATGTAAAAATATGTGATTGTATCATTGTTAACTTCTTGTAAATGCTTATTCAAGATTGGTGTGAGCACTCTCAGAAATATTTGTAAGGAAATTCAATATATCCATGTCTAGCGTTTGGAAACAGTACAAGCACTTCCTAAAATTTGATATTCCATTGCAGAAAACAGTCAAACACTAAGAGCACTTATAGAGTCTTAGTGCATTGAAAATAAAATAAACCACGCAGACACCATTTAACATCTAACACTGTCTAAATATAGGAGCGCGCCTCCACTAGCATCACACCACTGATTCTCTCAGTAAAGATGTTAACGGGAAAAAAATACAACACAGAGGCATGACTGTGACTCTGCTGCATCTATCCCCGTGCCTCGGCTAGGTTCAGGGTCGTGCCTCTCTCAGTAAACATGTCACCTGAAATAACCGAAACACAGAGGCACGACCGTGGCTCTTCGTAATATAGGACCGTGCAACCACTAGGCTGACGAACCGTGCCTCTCTAAGTAAACGTGTTGGCGGAAAAACAATGGGAAGATAGACACACGAAGGTGACTCTTCTTAGTATAGCAGCATGCCTCCACTAGCATCACAACAGTTCCCCTCTCAGCAGGGATGTTTACGGAAAAACATTTGGAACATAGAGGCTTGACCGTAACTCTTTTGCAGGTAACATCGAGACTCTTCTACACGGACGCAAGGGACAAGCACCAACACTAAACAAAAACATTTATCGGTGTATACATTTCGAATACAAAAGCATGGTCGTGCCTCTATGTTATGAATAATCGTGCCTCTAGTATCTTCATGACCCTACTTCTCAGAGTATATGTACCAGATGGAAACATTTGAAACAAACAAGCACACCCATGCTTCTAGTTTACGTATAACTGTGCCTCCACTAGCTGCACGGTTGTGCATCTATGAGTGTCCATGCTAGGGGAAACATAGGGAACGCAAAGGCACACCCATGCCACTAATTTATGTTTAACTGTGCTTCTCATAGACTGACATCTGTCCTAAAAAACATTTAAAACGCAGATGCACAACCCTGCCTCTTCTACATCCATAGAATAACAATGAACGGGTGGGTTCATACCAGTTTTATATATCCAAATAACATTATATTCTACCATATATTGTTAAATAATATATGTTATACTTCACAACATATAACTAACATCACCGCGGCAGAAGGCTGAAGATAACAGCAAGCCTCCCATCACGCTCTTTTAAGGTTATGAGCACCAAGTTGTTTACTTAAATAGACGATGCATGAAGAAAAAAACTGAAACCTTCCTTCTTGAACACCATTCTACCACCCAAGCCAATGAAGTAGGAATAAGGAATTCTCACATATATATCATCATCGCGACAATCCAAAGTAACTTCAAGAGTTAAATCGCCAGACCTAGGAACTGACACAAATTCCTTCAAACTCCTCACAACCATGCTAGGAATAACCTGAGGAAAACAACAAGCTATTAGAATAAATAAAATTAAAAGGCTATAAATAATAGGAAATAATAAATAAATAGAAACTAAGAAAAATAGAGGAAAATAAATCTGACCATATGATGACCATTAACATTCATGGAATTAATCATGTGAAAATTCGTATACGTTATGAGCTCCTCCTTAAGGTTTTGGGCTACGAATTCCTTCCTTGGTCCCTTCCTTCGCTAGAAAAATTCCTAAACCTACCATCAAGAAAGCTGGAAATCCTACCGGTGATGCGCAACATTTTGAAATGAACCATTTTGATGATACATCATTTTAGAAATTTCCTTTCGCAAATGCTCTAGAAAAGGAGAACAGAGTATGTAGTTGTCATCAAAGAGTCGTCGCGACATGAAATACAATTTCTGATAATTGAGATCGACACCACGAGTGTAAAAACAAGTGCCTACAAGTTCCTTCTCAGAGTCACTCAGACCCTCGAGTGTTATGAAAATAAATTTCACAAGTAAGGGAACAACAAATCATGTCACATGAAACAAGCTAAAAACTTCCTTAAAAATAAACTTACCAACACGGGGTAAAGGGAACAACATATCTCCACTCTGATAAAAATCAACACCAATCAACGTTCCATAGTGCTCTGATAAGAATCAAATATAAAATGTTATTCTTACAACACGCCTCAAACAACGCCGATCCAGCACCATAGTGAACATATCTACAAAAGAATCAAAAGAGGAACAAGGGCCACTTGGCAAGCCATACCTACAAAGAACACAGTGATTATTAAGAACTGATTGTGTAACCGAGTTGGAAGTTGACATTTGATAGTGTTAGAAGCCTCCACTGTCCTGGAATTGTCATGTCAGATGTCCTAGTGGAAGGACTTAGTCGTGGAGCCATCGCAACTAGGAAGCTTAAAGGGGTTAATCAGGACAAAGGGCACGAGGTTTATACTGGTTCGGCCCCTTACGGTGAAGGTAAAAGCCTACCGTCCAGTTTTGAGTGGGATTGCTTATGACTCGATAACTAGGGAGCGAATCTCTTGACCTAGCTCTCGATCTGGTGTTACTTCCCCTGAACCACCGTCAGGTCGTCCCTTTATATACAGAGGTCGATGCCCAGCGGCTCACAGAATCCCGGCCGGCTCATAAACAGTGACCGGCTCGGTCTCTTAACTATTCTTGCCTTACAATACAAGTCACGCTCATATGGCAGTTTATCACTACGGGCCTTAAGTCGCCTCTGGGCTTTGGGCCCTTAACTGAACCGCCATCTTCAACCTTGGTCTTGGGCTTCAAAAATACTTGCAGGTATAACCCTGCCCCTACTGGGCGGGTCATACCAATAGTTATATCCCCAACATTAGGCCCCAGATTGATTTGGACTGGTTCATGTCAATCTTCAACACTTAAGAAAAATCTTCTGCCCTTATGAAATTTTTTGTAACCCGCCATGACATCATCCTCTGGATTTGTGGTAACCCGCCATGACGTAACCTGTCATAAATGCACGTTTTGTTCAATGTATCCCAACGGATCTTTGTCTTGATGACCATCCCAAAAATCGAGGCTTCCTTGTAGTTGGATAACTTATGTTTTCGGCCTCCTCGTTTTTCGCGCTCTTTTAGTGGTCCTTCCTTATAAATAGACCCGACTAGGTCTTCCTCAGTCTTCCCTTTCCTCATCTTCTTTTTCTCGCCCCCTTCTATCGCTCGAGCTCCGCCGCCGCCGCCGCGCACCTTCGCCTCTATCGACTTAGGCCACTGCATCAACCTGAATCGTCCAGATAACAGCGGCGCCCCTCCGCAACAGATCTACCGCTGTAAGTTTTCCCCTTTCTGCACCATAGATCCCTACTAGGGTTAGCGAGTTCCTCTGTACAGTTCGGAGTTCATCTTAGTTCTTCGTATTTCTTCTGCCGTGGCTTCCTTTGATCCAACAGTAGCGTAGATCTCATGCGGTAGCTGTTCCGCACCCATTTTAGGCACTAGCAGATCTTCTTTCTGTGTAAAGAATCCTCATTAGAACATATGAACTCCTCTGTACCATGTGTTTAGGTCTAGAAATTTTTCTTTTCTGAACATCCATTTGATCCAAAATAATAGCTGCAGTTTGTGAAACTTGTTTATGCAATATTTAGGCAAAAATCTGCACTTGTTAGATCCATCTACCCATGGCGACTCTTATCGCCGGCTTTAAAGAGGCAATGCTCAATTGATAACCTGGACCGCCCATGGCGGTTTAAATAGTCTCGACGGCTTATAGAGCCTATGGCGGCTTAAATAATCTTGACATAATTATCCTTATACCATTAGGCCCCTTTATAAGCTACCATCTTGAATATGTACTATAATGTTTTTTTTCTGTCTGTCTTAAATTTGAACCGGTACTTTTTAATCTATCTTAGGCTTTCATCACAATGGCACCAAAAGCACCCACTTCCTGCAACTGGGTCAAATCCATTGTCACAGACAGCACTCTTGACAATTTTGTGAAGACCAGCTATCTGCCGAAGAAGGAAATCATGTTTTATCGTGCTCCTAACCCGGAGGAGGAATTTCCTCAGCCCAAAACGGGAGAGGTTGTTGTTTTCACGGATCACATGAACCGGGGTTTCTCTCCACCTGGCTCAAAAAATTTCAGAGACGTGCTGCACTTCTTTGATCTTCACCCACAAGACATCGGACCCAATTCTGTGTCTAACATCTACAACTTCCAAGTATTCAGTGAAGTATATCTTGGAGAAGAACCCAACATTTTACTCTTCATAGAGCTATTCTACTTGAACCGCCAGAATGAGTGCGCCAGCGGCCAGAGCTTAGAACTTGGTGGTGTCTCGATCCAACATCGTAGAGACGTAATATTTCCTTATGCCAACCCGCTGAGTCATCCCACGGACTGGAATCAGACATGGTTTTACGGCCAAGACACCTCTCCGGCTGGTGAAAACCCTCTGTCCGGTTTTTGTGCTCTTCGTCTTGGGCCCAACCACCAACTTCCTAACAAGATTATAGCCGCCGAACGCAAAACACTCGCCCCCACCTTAGCCAAGATCAAAGCTCTTCTGGGGAATGGTTTAAGTGGCATCGACTTAGTCCGAGTTTGGCTTGCCTGGTGGGTCATTCCATTGAGCCGCCGCCCCGGCTTGATGTGCACTACGAAAAGGATGACCTTCTGTGGCACAACCCTGATGACTTGCCTGAGGATGTCATCAATGATATGAAAAAGTCCCTTTTGAACGAGAGCCTGGCAGATTGTGGTAAGGTGGGCTTAGCCCCCATCTACAAAGCTAACCCGGCTCCAAAGGTAAGCCGCCCATATAAAATATTTACTTTGATTTTTTCAATGTTTCACCCGTACTCATACCTGTGCTAACTCTCGCAGGCGGGTGATAAATTCTGGAAGGTCAAATATGACCATGAGGCTGCGAAGAAAGCCAGGAAAGAGAAGAAAGCCACCAGGAAAGAGGCTGCAAAAAGGAACGACAAGAAAGCCACCGCCTCTGACCTGCTTCGGCTAGCAGATTCTTTTGAGTCGGAGATAGCCCTTGACTCTCTTGGCTCCTTTTTTAACCATCTTATTGACACTGATTATCAGCAGGAGGACACAGGAGCAAGCCATAGCAAGGCTGAAGAGGTAACTATCATTTCCTCCAACTCCGAGCCTTTGCCAAGACAGAAAATCCGGAGAGTAACCCGGAAAGTAAGGTTTTCACATCCCTTAGCTTATCAAGATCCTCAATTTCTTTTGAAGCGACAGATTCACGAGAGCCGGAGGCAGACCCGAACCAGCAAGGATGCGGAGATCTCCTCCGGCTTGCCGAACACCCCAAGGAAGCGCCGGAATGAGGTCACTTCTGATTTAAGTATCCTTTATCCTTTGGCGGGTCTCACTTGTCAACCGCTCAATTCTTCTGACTCGGATTATCAGGAAACTTCCCCTTCCTCCGGCGACTCACTGCAGTCCAATCTGCTAGCTTTCAAGACCGCACCAGGGTAATGATAACCTTCTTATCATGTATTCATTTTAATCCATTGCATCTATACTAACCTTTTGATTTGATGCAGTGGACAAGCCAAGCCCAGCAAACGGGTTAAGAAGAGCAAGCCGGTTGAAGACACGGTCGCGACCGAGCCAGTAGTTAGAACAGTTGCGCCTGAATCGTAAACTCATGAGACGCCATCTGAACCAGCTCAAGATATACCAACTCTAGTTTCTGACCCGCCTACTGAGCGAGCCGTTGATGGCTCAGAAAACCCGGAAGCCCCTAGCCCGGTCAGGATGGATGATCCTCAAGATACCTATGTTGAGATCACCAGAACCGGCTTTACTGAGCCGGGAAGGCAAACCGTGCTAGCCAAGTGTTCCACCAAGGAGGAGCTTCTAGAACACCGCCGGGTCAAACTTGATGTCGCGGACTATACTCACATGAGTATTGGAGAAGTCTTTTCTGGCTACATGAGCCAAGTACACAGCAGTCATAACCTCAAGATTGACATGGTGAAACAGATGCACCAAAAATTTGAGGTACAACCTTTTCTCTGTATACAATTATCTTTACTATGCCAGCCCCCAAGTCTATTGCTGTAACACCCACGATGCGGCTATATCTCCCACGTGTCGAAGCACGACTTAGAGGCATAACCGCATAGTGGTTTTGTCGCAAGAATGGTCATCTTCACACAATCCCATGTAATGAACAAGAATGGGATAAAGAGAGTTGGCTTACAATCGCCACTTCACACAATACATAATTTAAGATCATACATCATTCAAATACACTCATAGACCGGCTACGGTCAAGTTCAAATGAAAAGAAGACAACCCCAAATGCTAGATCCCCGATCGCCCCAACTAGGCCCCACTACTGATCATCTGGAAATGAAACATAGTAACGACCAAGAGTCTCGTCAAACTCCCATTTCAGCTCAGTTGCGCCATCTGCGCTGGTATCATCGGTACCTACATCTGTTTTGGTAGAATCTGTGAGTCATGAGGACTCAGCAATCTCACACCCGTGAGATCAAGACTATTTAAGCTCATAGGTAGGAAAGGTGTAATATGGTGGAGCTGCGGCAAGCACTAAGCAAATATGGTGGCTAACATACGCAAGTGAGAGCAAGAAGAGAAGCAACGCATCGGTCAAGAAGCTAGAAGCGATCAAGAAGTGATCCTGAAACTACTTACGCCAAGCATAACACAAACCGTGTTCACTTCTCGGACTCCGCCGAGAAGAGACCATCACGGCTACACACGCGGTTGATGCATTTTAATGAAGTCAAGTGTCAAGTTATCTACAACCGGACATCAACAAATTCCCATCTGCCTCATAACCGCGGGCATCGCTTTTGAAAGATTATATACCCTGCAGGGATGTCCCAACTCAGCCCATCACAAGCTCTCACGGTCAACGAAGGAATATACCTTCTCCCGGGAAGACCCGATCAGTCTCGGAATCCCGGTTCGCAAAACATTTCGACAATGGTAAAACAAGACCAGTAAAGCCGCCCGATGCGCCGACAAATCCTGATAGGAGCTGCACATATCTCGTTCTCAGGGCAACACCGGATGAGACTAGCTACAAGTAAAACCAGCCCTCAAGTTTCCCCGAGGTGGCCCCGCAGGCAGCTCATTCCGGACCAACACTCGAAGGAGCACTGGCCCGGGGGGGTTAAAATAAAGATGACCCTTGGGCTCGTGAAAACCCAAGGAAAAAGGGCTTAGGTGGCAAATGGTAAAACCAAGGTTGGGCCTTGCTGGAGGAGTTTTATTCAAAGCGAACTATTAAGGGGGTCCCATAAATCACCCAACCATGTAAGGAACGCAAAATCAAGGAACATAACACCGGTATACGGAACTAGGGCGGCAAGAGTGGAACAAGTCACTAGGCATAAGGCCGAGCCTTCCACCCTTTACCAAGTATATAAGGTGCATTAATTTAAACAGGAGATATTGTGATATCCCAAAGTAACAATGTTCCTACCAGGAACAAACTTCATCTTCACCTGCAACTAACAATGCTATAAGAGGGGCTGAGCAAAAGCGGTGACATAGCCAATCAACGGTTGCCAGGACAGGATGGTTAGAGGTTTAACATGGCAATAGGTAGGCATGGTAAACAATGGCAGGTAGGGCTAACAAAGCGATAGAGCGAGTACTAGCAAGCCAAGATAGTAATGATTTCGAAGGTATAGTCATCTTGCCTGCAAGGTTCTCAGAGTTGTCGAAGGCTTGATCCTCGTTAGCGTACTCAACAGGTTCCTTGTGCACGTACTCGTCTCCCGACTCTACCCAAAGCAAGAACACAAGCAAAGGAACCACAATAAATCACGGTGCAATGCACAAGCAACATGATGCAAAACATGTCATGCTATGCGAGATGTGATATGCAAAGCATATGCATGCTTCGGAAGGAAAGATGATGAACGAGGCATCAACTTGGCAAACCAAGTATGCCGCTGGAAAGATGAGATGATTTCGGTTGAAATCGATATAAAGATCACCGGAAACGGATGCACGGTTTGCAAATGGCAAGCAAGACAAGAATGACACAAAGCTGCGATTAATAGCACGATGCTACTTAGCGTGCAACAAGAAACTATGCTACAGCACCCCAACATAAAAACAAAGCATATGGCAATGATCTACAGGAGATGCTTTATAAAAGAGGAACACTGAGCTATGGCTAAATCACATCATAACAGGTTCAAACAAGCATGGAGAAAGTGCAAAATATTATCAGGTTGGACATGGCATAAACAGCAGCACGAAGCAATGTTCAGAGCAAGTTATCAATATGCTACAGGAACTTATAATAGCAAACTAAGGCATGGAATGAATCTACTCAAAGCATAGATCAAAAGTCCCTTACTGACCATAAGCCAAAAAGGACCAGAAAATATGATGGCACCCACGTAAACATAGCAAGTTTCGTTAACAGATTTCAGCAAACAAAGCATGGCATTGACATAATTACGAAGGCACCTTCGTGAGCTTGATGCACTCACTACAGAGCACTTCATGATAAACTAAGCATACATCCATCAAGAAGACATGTCATAGAAGCTATACATGGCAAGAAACAACATCATAGCATATCCGGACCAACTACAACAACCTCGGCCAAATTGAATAACATGTAAACAATCTGCCAGGAAACATTTTGAAGCAAAAGTAGAGCACGAAAATGGCATGCTAGACTACTCCATAATTGCCACCAGGACCATGGATGGATAGAGCAAAACCATGTTTTCAAAACACCCTTACTGAAGTATCTCAAATTATGCATGGATCTCTCTGTAGCAACATGTTTACATGGCATCAAAATTACAGAAGAACAGGGACTAAAAACAGCGTTAACACGAAGCCTAGTTTGCATGCTTGTGCTAGTCACCACATTGATCACAAAAATACATGGTAAGCACCTCTGTAAAGAAGACATAGCCTAGTTCAAAACACATTTAGGGACCAAGTTCATAGGATGCACACATCAATCATGGCAAAAATGACAAAAGAGCTCGTTCTGATAAGAATCTGAAACTAACAGTATGAAGCCCTCTTCCAACAGCATTTCGGGCATCAAGATGAGCTCAAATGTAAATGATGCAATGGAATGAAATGATGTACTCTTCGATACGAACAATTCGGTATATTACACGCACGAAACGGAGCTACGGGTGCGAAGATGTGATGCGATGAACATGCAACAATTTTAACAACAGTTTAGGACAGAGAAAAACGGGGGGGGGGAATCAACCCTGGATCTGGATCTGGCCGGATCGGAAGCCGAGGTTCGCCGGAGTCGGGGTGCTCGCCGGAGGGAGGAGAGCTCCGGGCGGCCGGTGGCTGGGCGGCCGGGGTGGAGGAGAGCTCGGGGCGGAGGCCGACGACGGCGGCGTCCGCGGGCGGCGGCGAGGGCGAGCCGCGGGCGACGGGGGCCGGCGCGGCGACCTGGCGGCGGAGGACAACAGCGGCGGCGGTCGGCGGTGGAGATCCGCGGCGGCGGCGCTGCGGGCCGAGCGCGGGGGCGGCGCGGGCTGCGGGGGCCGGGGACGGGCCTCGTGCGGGCCTGGCGCGGCCGGCGGCGAAGTGGGCGCGGGCCTGCCACATGGCGGCGCGCGATTGGACGGGCGGCGGAGGACGGACATGTCCGGTCCGATCCGGACGTGTCCGGCGTCGCGGAGGGGGAATTTCGCTAGGGTTTGCCCGGATTTGGAGGGGGAGATGCATATTTGTAGGTAGAGGGAGCTAGGAGTGTCCAAATGGGGTGTAGTTTTCGCCCACACGATCGTGATCGAATGACCGAGAGCATGGAGGGGAGTTAGATGGGTTTTGGGCCACTTTGGAAGGGGTGTTGGGCTGCAACTTAAAAGAGGCCTTTGCAGATATGCAGATAACCGTTGGAGTACCAAACGAGCTCCAAATGACCCGAAACTTGATAGGTGGTCTACCGGTGCTATACCAGGGCCACTTGGCAAGGCTCGGTCCATTCCGAGAACGTTCAACACTCGCACACGAAAAGGAGACAAGAGGGGTGCGCCGGTGCATGTGGGAGTGTCGGATTGCAAAACGGACAACGGGGAAAATGCTCGGATGCATGAGACGAACACGTATGCAAATGAGATGCACGTGATGACATGATATGACATGCATGACATGAATAAAATGCAAAACAAAAGACAAAACCCAACCACGGGGGGAATATCATATCACATAGCCGAAAATGGCAAGAGTTGGAGTTACAAAGATGGAAAGTTACATCCGGGGTGTTACAACACTCCACCACTACAAGAGGATCTCGTCCCGAGATCTAGGACTGAAAGAACTCTGGATATTCGGAACGGAGGTGATCCTCGCGCTCCCAGGTGGCTTCTCGGTCGGAATGGTGTGACCACTTCACTTTCAGGAATTTGATTGACTTGTTGCGAGTCTTGCGCTCGATTTCTTCGAGAATAGCAAAGGGATGCTCATGATAAGAGAGATCTTCTTGGAGGTCGATCTCTTCGAAGTTGATAGTGTGTTCAGGAGTCTTGAAGCACTTGCGAAGCTGTGACACGTGAAACACATCGTGCATGTTCGCAAAGTTGGATGGAAGCTCAAGTTGATAGGTGAGGTCGCCTCTTTTGCCAATGATCTTGAAAGGACCCACGTATCTAGGGGCAAGCTTCCCTTTGATACCGAAGCGACGAGTGCCTTTCATTGGAGAGACGCGGAGGTAGACATGGTCTCTGATTTCAAAAGCCAAATCACGGTGCTTGCTATCATAGTAACTCTTTTGGCGCGATTGCGCGGCTTTGAGATTCTCACGAATGACTTTGCACATTTCTTCGGCTTCTGTGATCAAGTCGTTGCCAAGAAGTTGGCGTTCACCTGTCTCAGACCAGTTGAGAGGAGTACGGCACTTTCTGCCATAGAGAATTTTGAATGGGGCCTTGCCCGAACTCGCTTGGAAGCTGTTGTTGTCGGAAAACTCGGCATATGGAAGACAATCTTCCCACTTCATGCCGAAAGAGATGACACAAGCCCTGAGCATATCTTCAAGAATTTGATTGACTCGCTCGACTTGGCCACTTGTTTGAGGATGGAAAGTTGTGTTGAAACGAATGTTGGTGCCCATGGCCATCTGAAAGGAGTCCCAGAACTTAGAAGTGAAGATGCTTCCACGATCTGAAGATATCAATTGTGGAATGCCGTGCAAGGAGACAATTCTGGAGGTGTATAGCTCTGCCAGCTGAGCTGCTGTGATAGATTCTTTGATAGGAAGAAAATGAGCCACTTTGGTAAGCTTGTCAATGACAACGAAGATAGCATCATTTCCACGCTTGGACTTAGGAAAACCAGTCACGAAGTCCATCTCGATATGGTCAAACTTCCATTCCGGAATAGCAAGAGGTTGGAGGAGACCAGCTGGTCTTTGGTGTTCTGCTTTCACTCTTCTGCAGACATCACATTCATTCACGAATTGAGCAATTTCTCGCTTCATTCGAGTCCACCAATATGACTGCTTGAGGTCATGGTACATCTTTGTACTTCCAGGATGAATGGATAGGAGGGAATTGTGTGCCTCATTCATGATGACTTTTCTCAGATCGCCTTTTGGAACCACAATTCGATCCTCGAAGAAAAGAGTATCTTTGTCATCCAAGCGATGGCACTTGTATTTGAGAATGCCCTTGTCAATACCACGTTTCACCTTCTTCACCATGGTATCTAGGAGTTGTGCCTCACGAATTTGATCTTCCAAAGTAGGAGAGACTATGAGGTTGGCAAGAAAGCCTTGAGGAACAACTTGAAGATTCAGCTTGCGGAAAGCCTCACAAAGATCCGGTTGAAACGGCTTGAGAATTAGACTGTTACAATAAGCCTTTCTGCTCAGAGCATCTGCAATCACATTCGCCTTGCCAGGAGTATATTCGATACTCGGATTGTACTCTTGAATCATTTCAACCCATCGAGTTTGCCTGAGGTTAAGGTTGGGTTGAGTGAAGATATACTTGAGGCTCTTGTGATCGGTGAAAATGTCCACTTGCCTTCCCAACAAGAGATGTCTCCATGTTATCAATGCATGGACAACTGACGCCAACTCGAGATCATGAGTGGGGTAGTTCTTTTCGTTGGGCTTCAACTGACGAGAGGTATAGGCCACAACTTTCTTCTCTTGCATCAACACCGCACCGAGACCTTGAAGGGAAGCATCACAGAAAACTTCGAATGGCTTGGATTCATCAGGAGGAGTTAAGACAGGAGCTGTGACTAGCTTCTCTTTGAGGGTGTTGAAAGCGACGTCACACTTAGGCGTCCAGACATACTTGACATGCTTCTGGAGGAGGTTGGAAAGAGGCTTTGCAATCTTAGAGAAGTTCTCAACTAATCTTCGGCAATAGCTTGCAAGACCAAGAAAACTGCGGAGCTGCTTGACATTCTGAGGAGGTTCCCAATTCACAACTGCAGAAACCTTCGCGGGATTAACAGCAATGCCCTTGGCAGAGATGATGTGGCCAAGATAAAGAACTTCATCAAGCCAGAACTCACATTTGGAAAACTTCGCATAGAATTGATGCTCTCTGAGCTTGTCGAGCACCAATAGCAAATGTTTGGCATGATCCTGCTTATTCTTGGAGAAGACCAAGATATCATCGAGATACACCAGAATGAATTCATTGGTGTAGGGGTTGAAGATAAAGTTCATCATGCGAGAGAATGTTGGAGGAGCATTGACAAGGCCGAAAGACATGACAGTATATTCATAAGAACCATAGCTTGTTCTGAATGATGTCTTGGGAATATCTTCTTCACGAATGTGAATCTGATGATAACCCATACGAAGGTCAAGCTTGGAGAAGACTTTAGCCCCTTTGAGTTGCTCGAAAAGCTCATTGATGTTGGGAAGTGGATACTTGTTCTTGATTGTCTTCTTGTTCAATGGACGGTAATCGACACAAAGTCGGTCCGTGCCATCCTTCTTCTGGACAAAAAGAACTCCACAACCCCATGGGGAAGAACTCGGTCTGATCAAACCCAGACGCTCTTGTTCATCGAGCTGCTTCTTCAATTCCTTCAGCTCCTTGGGTCCAAGCTTGTAAGGATGCTTGCAAATGGTTCGATACCAGGCTCAAGATCAATAACGAACTCGACTGGACGATGAGGAGGCATACCCGGAAGCTCTTCTGGAAAGACATCTTGGTACTCACAAACGACTGGAATTTGAGAAATAGCATCCAATTCGCCCTTCTCATTGAGAGAAAACAACCGAATGGTTTCATCACGAGCGGCATAGATGATAACATCCTCAGAAGGGTGTGTCAATTGAATTTGCCTGGCAGCACAATCAAGCTGAGCCTTGTGCTTAGAAAGCCAGTCCATCCCAAGAATTAGATCAATATCAGAGTCACCAAGAACAATTGGAGAAGACAGAAATTTATAGTCGCCCATCTTGATACCGACATTCGGAACCATCATGCTAGAGCTCAAATGCTTAGCTGGAGAAATAACTTGCATAGCTCTAGGTAATTCCTCTGTGTCAAAATTGTGCTTCGATGCAAAAGGATATGACATGAAAGAATGTGATGCACCAGTATCAAATAAGACTTTTGCAGGAATATCATTAACAGGAAGATTACCCATTATCACATCTGAAGAATCCTCTGCCTGAGCTGCATTCATCATGTTCACCTTTGCAGACTTTGGATTATGCTTGACCACTGCATTGCTTGAAGATCTCACAGGAGGAGGAGGAGGAAGGTGCCTTTGATTGAAGCATTTGTTCGCGTAGTGATCTTTCTGCTGGCACTTGTTGCAAGTCACTTCTGAGAGCGGACGGTGATAAGGAGCATTCGACTTTGAAGCTTGAGGCTGAGACTTGTTCCGATAGCTTGGGTTGGGTGGGTAGGAAGATCCACGGCCACCTGAGTTCTTCTGTTGGTAAGGCTGACGAAACGGAGGAGGAGGAAGATAAAACTTCTGCTGCTTAGCTGCCACTTGTGAGGAAGAAGAAGATTGCACTGCATCCCTGATTCTCTTCTTAGAAGCCTCACACTTGAGCTGACCACCTTCTTGCTTGAGTGCCATATTGTAGAATTGATCAAACTGAGTAGGCTCAACAAGAACGAGAGCTAACTGCAGATCCTCTCTAAGGCCACCTCTGAACTGATAGATCATACTCTTCTCATCTGGAACATCTTGCTTAGCAAAGCGAGCAAGTTTCTGAAACCGCTTGTTGTATTCGTACACTGACATGTTGCCTTGCTTGAGATTGCGGAACTCCTCATGCTTGCTCTCAACAACACTGGTAGGAATATGGTGAGCTTTAAAGTCCCGACAGAAATCAGTCCAAGTAATCACTCGACCACCTCTGGAATCCTTGTATTGCTGGAACCAATCAGCTGCCTGATCCTTGAGCTGAAAAGAAGCAAACTTGACATAGTCCTCAGGCCTGACATTGTTGCATTCAAAATGCTTGTTGATATCCACGAGCCAATCATCGGCGTCTCTGGCCTCGACACAATAGCTGAAAGACTTCGGCTGATTTGCCAGGAACTGGTTGAGGGTTGGAAACTGAGGCTGATGATTGAACTTCCCTTGACCTTGATTCCCTTGGTTGCCTTGGCCTTGGTTGCGCTCTTGCATGAGCTGGATCATCATCTGAGCATGGGCGTTAGAGGCTGCCATCAAAGCTTGCCATGCCTCCGGAGGCGGAGGTGGAGGTGGAGGGTTCGCCTGACTCCCATCATTGCGTTCCGGATTCAGACGCGTTGGCGGAGCCATCCTAAAGAGGGTGACATCCGTTAGCATCTTGATAGACAGATAGACAAGTTGAATCAACGGATAGAAATTGCAACATATAGTCTTCACAATAAACATTCGAACAAGGATGAACGAATGAATTCCAAAGTAAACATCACACGTCCATTAAGGTGAGAAGCCACTTGAATAGAGATTGATGAATGAAATAAACAAGGTACAGCTGGAACAAATAAGTGGTAAGGATTACCCAATCACAAACCAAATATCTGCGGGAAGAAATGCTAGAGCTACTTGAATCCCACCTATAAACTCCCGAAATTTTCTGGTTATGCAATCTGGTGTTGGGGATACAGGGGAAGCAATATATCTCACCCAAACTAACAATCCCTACATCCAGCTGTATCCATCCATCAACACATAACCAATAAACCTTCGGAAATCGTGTACCTCAACCTTCGAAAAGCATCCGTTATACGAGTTATGGCAATACTCCCGAGCTCGCCCCAGTACTGGGTTATCGGGGTTATCTCACCAACAACTGCATAAAAGATATTTTCGATGTCCGCAAATCTCAGGTATTCCAGAACTGCAACGGTAAAATTGTGACGACAACACCTCAGAGCTCGACTCCCCGGGTCAAAGCCACAAAAATAGACAGGAGGCACCAAGAACAATGTTCTCATCACAAAACCATCGAAACGATTCCAAGATACCCGCGAGATCCTAAAAAAAATTTAGTGAAATTTGAGAAGAGGATAGTCAAAACATCTACGTCAGGAGACCTCACCAGAGCGACGAAGGGACTGAGGAGTAAAAAGAATCCTACTCTTCGATATATAATCCTAAGACTCAAAACATTTTTGTTCTAGACTCAACATCGCCAGCAAACAATCAAGCAGGGGGCTCCTAAGTCGGGGATGGCTCTGATTACCAACTTGTAACACCCACGATGTGGCTATATCTCCCACGTGTCGAAGCACGACTTAGAGGCATAACCGCATAGTGGTTTTGTCGCAAGAAGGGTCATCTTCACACAATCCCATGTAATGAACAAGAATGGGATAAAGAGAGTTGGCTTACAATCGCCACTTCACACAATACATAATTTAAGATCATACATCATTCAAATACACTCATAGACCGGCTACGGTCAAGTTCAAATGAAAAGAAGACAACCCCAAATGCTAGATCCCCGATCGCCCCAACTGGGCCCCACTACTGATCATCTGGAAATGAAACATAGTAACGACCAAGAGCCTCGTCAAACTCCCATTTCAGCTCAGTTGCGCCATCTACGCTGGTATCATCGGTACCTGCATCTGTTTTGGTAGAATCTGTGAGTCACGAGGACTCAGCAATCTCACACCCGCGAGATCAAGACTATTTAAGCTCATAGGTAGGAAAGGTGTAATATGGTGGAGCTGCGGCAAGCACTAAGCAAATATGGTGGCTAACATACGCAAGTGAGAGCGAGAAGAGAAGCAACGCGTCGGTCAAGAAGCTAGAAGCGATCAAGAAGTGATCCTGAAACTACTTACGTCAAGCATAACACAAACCGTGTTCACTTCCCAGACTCCGCCGAGAAGAGACCATCACGGCTACACACGCGGTTGATGCATTTTAATGAAGTCAAGTGTCAAGTTATCTACAACCGGACATTAACAAATTCCCATCTGCCTCATAACCGCAGGCACGGCTTTCGAAAGATTATATACCCTGCAGGGATGTCCCAACTCAGCCCATCACAAGCTCTCACGGTCAACGAAGGAATATACCTTCTCCCGGGAAGACCCGATCAGTCTCGGAATCCCGGTTTGCAAAACATTTCGACAATGGTAAAACAAGACCAGCAAAGCCGCCTGATGCGCCGACAAATCCCGATAGGAGCTGCACATATCTCGTTCTCAGGGCAACACCGTATGAGACTAGCTACGAGTAAAACCAGCCCTCAAGTTTCCCCGAGGTGGCCCCGCAGGCAGCTCATTTCGGACCAACACTCGAAGGAGCACTAGCCCGGGGGGGTTAAAATAAAGATGACCCTTGGGCTCGCGAAAACCCAAGGTAAAAGGGCTTAGGTGGCAAATGGTAAAACCAAGGTAAGGGGGTCCCATAAATCACCCAACCGTGTAAGGAACGCAAAATCAAGGAACATAACACCGGTATACGGAACTAGGGCGGCAAGAGTGGAACAAGTCACTAGGCATAAGGCCGAGCCTTCCACCCTTTACCAAGTATATAAGGTGCATTAATTTAAACAGGAGATATTGTGATATCCCAAAGTAACAATGTTCCTACCAGGAACACACTTCATCTTCACCTGCAACTAACAATGCTATAAGAGGGGCTGAGCAAAAGCGGTGACATAGCCAATCAACGGTTGCTAGGACAGGATGGTTAGAGGTTTAACATGGCAATAGGTAGGCATGGTAAACAATGGCAGGTAGGGCTAACAAAGCGATAGAGCGAGTACTAGCAAGCCAAGATAGTAATGATTTCGAAGGTATAGTCATCTTGCCTGCAAGGTTCTCAGAGTTGTCGAAGGCTTGATCCTCGTTAGCGTACTCAACAGGTTCCTTGTGCACGTACTCGTCTCCCGGCTCTACCCAAAGCAAGAACACAAGCAAAGGAACCACAATAAATCACGGTGCAATGCACAAGCAACATGATGCAAAACATGTCATGCTATGCGAGATGTGATATGCAAAGCATATGCGTGCTTCGGAAGGAAAGATGATGAACGAGGCATCAACTTGGCAAACCAAGTATGCCGCTGGAAAGATGAGATGATTTCGGTTGAAATCAATATAAAGATCACCGGAAACGGATGCACGGTTTGCAAATGGCAAGCAAGACAAAAATGACACAAAGCTGCGATTAACAGCACAATGCTACTTAGCGTGCAACAAGAAACTATGCTACAGCACCCCAACATAAAAACAAAGCATATGGCAATGACCTACAGGAGATGCTTTACAAAAGAGGAACACTGAGCTATGGCTAAATCACATCATAACAGGTTCAAACAAGCATGGAGAAAGTGCAAAATATTATCAGGTTGGACATGGCATAAACAGCAGCATGAAGCAATGTTCAGAGCAAGTTATCAATATGCTACAGGAACTTATAATAGCAAACTAAGGCATGGCATGAATCTACTCAAAGCATAGATCAAAAGTTCCTTACTGACCATAAGCCAAAAAGGACCAGAAAATATGATGGCACCCACGTAAACATAGCAAGTTTCGTTAACAGATTTCAGCAAACAAAGCATGGCATTGACATAATTACGAAGGCACCTTCGTGAGCTTGATGCACTCACTACAGAGCACTTCATGATAAACTAAGCATACATCCATCAAGAAGACATGTCATAGAAGCTATACATGGCAAGAAACAATATCATAGCATATCCGGACCAACTACAACAACCTCGGCCAAATTGAATAACATGTAAACAATCTGCCAGGAAACATTTTGAAGCAAAAGTAGAGCACGAAAATGGCATGCTAGACTACTCCATAATTGCCACCAGGACCATGGATGGATAGAGCAAAACCATGTTTTTAAAACACCCTTACTGAAGTATCTCTAATTATGCATGGATCTCTCTGTAGCAACATGTTTACATGGCATCAAAATTACAGAAGAACAGGGACTAAAAACAGCATTAACACGAAGCCTAGTTTGCATGCTTGTGCTAGTCACCACATTGATCACAAAAATACATGGTAAGCACCTCTATAAAGAAGACATAGCCTAGTTCAAAACACATTTAGGGACCAAGTTCATAGGATGCACACATCAATCATGGCAAAAATGACAAAAGAGCTCGTTCTGATAAGAATCTGAAACTAACAGTATGAAGCCCTCTTCCAACAGCATTTCGGGCATCAAGATTAGCTCAAATATAAATTATGCAATGGAATGAAATGATGTACTCTTCGATACGAACAATTCGGTATATTACACGCACGAAATGGAGCTACGGGTGCGAAGATGTGATGCAATGAACATGCAACAATTTTAACATCAGTTTAGGACTTGGAGAAAAACGGGGGGGGGGAATCAACCCTGGATCTGGATCTGGCCGGATCGGAAGCCGAGGTTCGCCAGAGTCGGGGTGCTCGCCGGAGGGAGGAGAGCTCGGGGCGGCCGGAGGCTGGGCGGCCGGGGCGGAGGAGAGCTCGGGGCGGAGGCCAGCGACGGCGGCGTCCGCGGGCGGCGGCGAGGGCGAGCCGCGGGCGACGGGGGCCGGCGCGGCAACCTGGCGGCGGAGGACGACGGCGGCGGCGGTCGGCGGCGGAGATCCGCGGCGGCGGCGCTGCGGGCCGAGCGCGGGGGCGGCGCGGGCTGCAGGGGCCGGGGACGGGCCTCGCGCGGGCCTGGCGCGGCCGGCGGTGAAGTGGGCGCGGGCCTGCCACGTGGCGGCGCGCGATTGGACGGGCGGCGGCAGACGGACGCGTCCGGTCCGATCTGGACGTGTCCGGCGGCGCGGAGGGGGAATTTCGCTAGGGTTTGCCCGGATTTGGAGGGGGAGATGCATATTTGTAGGTAGAGGGAGCTAGGAGTGTCCAAATGGGGTGTAGTTTTCGCCCACACGATCGTGATCGAACGACCGAGAGCATGGAGGGGAGTTATATGGGTTTTGGGCCACTTTGGAAGGGGTGTTGGGCTGCAACTTAAAAGAGGCCTTTGCGGAATGCGGATAACCGTTGGAGTACCAAACGAGCTCCAAATGACCCGAAACTTGACAGGTGGTCTACCGGTGCTATACCAGGGCCACTTGGCAAGGCTCGGTCCATTCCGAGAACGTTCAACACCCGCACACGAAAAGGAGACAAGAGGGGTGCGTCGGTGCATGTGGGAGTGTCGGATTGCGAAACGGACAACGGGGAAAATGCTCGGATGCATGAGACGAACACGTATGCAAATGAGATGCACGTGATGACATGATATGACATGCATGACATGAATAAAATGCAAAACAAAAGACAAAACCCAACCACGGAGGGAATATCATATCACATAGCCGAAAATGGCAAGAGTTGGAGTTACAAAGATGGAAAGTTACATCCGGGGTGTTACAATTGCTTATGATGAATATGTTGTAGACTTAGAAACAAATTTAGTGACATTAGTAACATAGATAGATAAAATATGCAAGAAGTCCGGCTTACTCCGTAGTCCCCAAGGGGCAGCTTAACTAGAATGGTTGAACCGGTCCTTCATATGGTTATATAAAATAAAATACTGACAAAGCTTGGAACAACAATATGCATTAGCCCCCAAGTGCCAAGTATTATTGCTTGCAAAGTGCTTGGGACTTACTGTCATGAACCATCACCTTAACTAAAATTCTTCGGTAGACATTAGTCCCCAAGTGCCAAGTGTTGTTGCTTGCAAAAAGGCTTGGGACTTAATATTGCATCAGGATTGTCCTAATTTTGACCCTGTATTTGTATAGGCCGCCACAAGTCAACTTGAATCAGAAGTGACTGATCTGAAGAACCGCCTTGAGGCCCAAGAAACAAAAACCCAAAGAGCCGACTCCAAGTTTAAATTCAGCATTTCTGAACAGGAAAAAGTGAAGAAAGAATTTGAAATGGAGAAAAAGGCCTGGGCTGATGAAAAAATTACACTGATTAACTGAGCTGAGAAGGCAGAGGCGGCTCTTGAAAAAGCAACCGGTGAATTAACTGGCTTAAAATGCCATGTCTCTCAGATGGTCTCGGCGATCTTTGTTAAGTCACCCTGCAAGTGTTAAATACTTGAACCTTTCAATTGATCATATAATTGGAATTGACTCACCTGACCATGTTTATGCAGGCCCCAGGAGCTCAAATTTGAACCAAGACATGCTGATCAAATTGAAGGCGGTTTATACCCTGGTGGAGCAACTGTACACCGGGTCTCAACGTGCCTTAGCCACGGTGGCCTTGTCAAATGAAGTACCTACCCTCCTGGCAGAGGTATTAAAGAAGCTTTCCATGCTACCCCAACGGTTCAATGAACTAAGGCGGTCAGCTGCAAGAGCCGGAGCGGTGAATGATTTAAGCCAGGCCAAAGCTTGGCTTCTAGAGTTAGACCCGGTCGACATCGCCATTGGCTATCGAAGCTTGAAAGAGGATGGTACTCCCTTTGAACAGGAAGACTTTACTGCTTGTGTCAAGGAGGTACGCCCCGTGGCCACCATGATAGCTGACAAAGTGAATCTTACCAAGTACCAGGCGGGTTATGACGCAGAGAACTGGAGAATTACAACGCCTCAGTATAAAGTGACCAGCCTGATCCCCCACTCCATAAGCACAACTTCACCCCTGAAGTTGACCGGCCGGACTAGTTGATGATGAAGCTGAATTTGAAGCTTTCAACAACATTGACTGGTCATCGTCAACCTTCCAGGAAAGGGAACAAGGCAAAGAAGCGGAGAGGTCTAACCCGGATGCTTCAGGCCAACATGAGAGCTAACCTGCCATGGCGGCTCATACCTGTGATGTGCTAAAAAACAATATGAATCATTTGGACTCGGGGAGTCATGTAATAGAATAGAAATAACTTTGCTTTTGTCGTGCCATCGTGCATGTTTTTGGTGCTTAATACTATTAAGCCGCCACATTAGCTTCACCCGGTTTACACTTATCACATTTTTTCCTTATGCTTGATCAAGTCTTTTAACTGCCCTGCACATAGAAATAGATGACAAGGTCCCTTAGCGGCTTACCGCAAGGCGGGTCATAATAGCTTGGTACTTCTAAAAAAAGAAGAATCACAGATAAGCATGTTGTAACATATAATGCTGAAACACAACTACAATCTTATACATGTGACCTTTTTGAATTTGCACTGTCGGCTTATGTGACCTGGACAGTAACGGTGATAACCCAATCTTCAGAAACCAATATTTGCAAAGGTATAATGATTCCCATATATTGGCGACTTATCAGCCAATATCAAGCCGGGTTAAATTAACCACACTTGTACTTGTAAACCTCAAAAAAGTCTCAAGTCAAATAAAGGGCGCTTTCCAAAGAAAACTCAAACCAAATAAAATATAAAAGATTGAAGGCTTCTGATTCGAATACAATCAGTAAACCGTTCCAAAGGGGTTAAGCTAGGATTCGAATATGATCATGTAGCCCCCAATGGCTTTGGCGTTGCACCGATCAAGAGGGTACCGACATCTATGTTCTCTTTGGTTCGAATACGACCTATGTTTGAACAGGAAGCCCCCTAATGACCCTGAGAGTTTTTTAACGACTTTGATTCAAATACGATCAAAGTCGGTTCCCAAAAGGGGTTAAGCTATGATTCAAATACGATCAAGAAGCCCCCTAATGAGCTCGACAGTGTGCCAATCAAAAGGGTACCGACAGCTATGTTCTCTTTGGTTCGAATATGACCTATGTTTGAATAGGAACCCCCCTAGTGATCATAAGGTTTTAACGGCTAGATTTGAATATGATCATAAGCCGGATCAGACGGGTCAAGCTAGATTCGGATACGATCAGCCCCCAAGTGATCATGTGAAATGACAATGACAATAATAATGACATATTACCTTTGGGGATGAAAAAAGGACAGAGGTCCTGCTTTATTATTTATCATAATATATACATTGTCAAAATGTACATCATAAGAGCCAGTGGCTCAAGTGTAGTAAGGCCGGAGATGAGCGATATTTCACGGCCGGCGGGTCCCCTCCTCCGATTTATGTGAGTCTTTGTGCTCTCGAACATCAATAAGGTAGTATGACCCATTGTTCAAGTTCTTGTTGACCACAAAGGGCCCTTCCCAAGGTGGGGATAACTTGTGTGCATCAGTTTGATCTTGGATGAGCCGGAGCACCAAATCACCTTTTTGAAAGGTTCTGGACTTAACCCGGCGGCTGTGATAGCGTCGCAGGTCCTGTTGGTAAATCACCGAGCGAGCTGCTGCTAAGTCACGCTTTTCATCTAACAGGTCAAGGGCATCCTGACGCGCCTGTTCATTGTCCACCTCAACATAAGCCGCCACGCGGGGGCGAGTCATGACGGATGTCACTAGGGAGAAGCGCCTCAGCTCCGTAGACCATGAAGAAAGGCGTATAACCCATAGATCTGTTGGGAGTAGTGTTGATGCTCCATATCACAGAGGGTAACTCCTCAACCCAACAACCCGGCGTCCGCTGCAAAGGGACCAAAAGCCGGGGCTTGATGCCTTTCAAGATCTCCTGATTGGTGACCATTGGATTGGGGGTGAGCCACTAATGAAACATCAAGCCGAATATGCTCACGTTGACAAAATTCTTCCATGGCGCCTTTAGACGGATTAGTGCCATTGTCAGTTATAATGCTGTGCAGAAAGCCAAAGCGAAATATCACCTTCTTCATGAACTGAACCACCGTAGCTGCATCGCACTTACTAACTGGCTCTACCTCAACCCACTTTGTAAATTTATCAACCGCCACCAAAAGGTGGGTCTTTTTATCTTTGGACCTTTTGAAAGGCCCAACCATGTCAAGCCCCCAAACCTCAAACGGCCAAGTGATTGGAATCATCCTCAACTCTTGAGCCGGCACGTGAGCCCGTCTTGAGAACTTCTGACAGCCGTCACATTTACTGACCAGGTCCTCTGCATCAGCATGAGCCGTTAGCCAATAAAATCCATGACGGAAAGCTTTAGCCACAAGGGATTTTGACCCGTCATGATGGCCACAATCCCCTTCTTGAATCTCACGTAGAATTTCTTGGCCTTCTTCAGGGGAGACACAACGCTGAAACGCCCCGGTAACACTGCGATGATGCAACTCACCATTGGCAATTATCATTGACTTAGACCGCCGGGTTATCTGCCTGGCCAAGGTTTCATCCTTAGGAAATTCGCCCCGGGTCATGTAAGCCAAGTATGGCACTGTCCAATCTGGGATGACATGAAGAGCCGCCACCAATTGTGTTTCTGGGTCAAGAACAACCAAGTCTTCCTTTGTAGGTAACTTGACAGAAGGGTTATGCAAAATATCCAAGAAAGTATTAGGCGGCACCGGCTTACGCTGAGATCCCAGCCGACTTAAGGCATCGGCCGCCTCGTTCTTTCTACGGTCAATGTGCTCCACTTGGTAACCCTTGAAATGTCCAGGAATGGCATCAACCTCATGATGATAAGACGCTATTAGAGGATCCTTGGAATCCCACTTGCCCGATACTTGTTGAGCCACCAAATCTGAGTCACCAAAGCACCTTACTGTCCTTAAACTCATCTCCTTAGCCATCCGAAGACCATGGAGCAGGGCCTCATACTCAGCTGCATTGTTAGTATAGGGAAACATCAACCGTAGCACATAAAAAAATTTGTCACCTCGAGGGGAGGCTAACACGACTCCAGCCCTCGAGCCTTCCAATTGCCTGGACCCGTCAAAGTGAATAGTCCAATATGTGTTATCCGGCTTTTCTTCAGGCACCTGCAGTTCTGTCCAATCGTTGATGAAATCCACCAGTGCTTGAGATTTGATAGCCATGCGTGGCACATACTTTAAACCATGAGGCCCAAGTTCAATGGCCCACTTGGCAACTCGTCCTGTGGCTTCTCTGTTTTGAATGATATCTCCTAAAGGAGCAGAACTAAACACAGTGATAGGGTGGCCCAGGAAATATTGCTTAAGCTTCCGGCTTGCCATGAACACCCCATAAACGAGCTTCTGCCAATGTGGATACCGTTGTTTGGACTCAATAAGTACCTCACTGATGTAATAAACCGGCCACTGAACCGGATGTTCCTTGCCAGCCTCCTTGCGCTCCACCATGATGGCCACGCTAATGGCACATGTGTTAGCAGCCACATATAATAATAAGGGCTCCTTATCAATGGGAGCAGCAAGAACTGGCGGCTCAGCTAGCTGTCTCTTCAAATATTCAAAGGCAGCATTGGCAGCGTCACTCCAGACGAAGTCATCTGTCTTCTTCATCATTTGATACAGTGGTATGGCCTTCTCACCTAACCGGCTTATGAACCGGCTTAAAGCAGTGATACGACCCGCCAAACGTTGAACATCATTGATACACGCCGGCTTAGCCAGAGAGGTGATTGCCTTGATCTTCTCTGGGTTAGCCTCAATGCCCCTATTAGAAACCAGAAAACCCAAAAGCTTGCCTGCAGGCACGCCAAAAACACACTTGGCTGGGTTAAGCATCATCTGTAGACCCGAAGATTGTCAAAGGTCTCCTTCAGATCATCTATCAAGGTTTCCTTTTCCCTGGATTTTACCACGATGTCGTCCACATAAGCATGTACATTGCGCCCAATCTGGTTATGAAGACAATTCTGCACACACCGCTGGTAAGTCGCCTGGGCACTCTTGAGCCCAAAAGGCATAGATACATAGCAGAAGACTCCAAATGGAGTAATGAATGTCGTCTTCTCCTGGTCCTTAATTGTCCTCTTGATTTGATGATAACCAGAGTAAGCACCCAAAAATCCCAAACACTCACAACCCGTCATAGCATCAATGATTTGATCAATACGAGGGAGAGCGAAGGGGTCAGCCGGACAAGCCTTGTTTAGGTCCGTGTAATCTACACACATACGCCAAGTGCCATTTTTCTTAAGCACAAGCACCGGGTTAGCCAACCACTTTGGGTAAAAAACTTCAACAATGAACCTAGCCGCCAAGAGCTGGACTACTTCCTCACCAATGGCCTTACGTCTCTCCTCATTGAACCGCCAAAGAAACTGCTTGACCGGCTTAAATTTCGGATCTAAAGTGTGCTCAGCAAGTTCTCTCGGTACACCCGGCATGTCAGAAGGTTTCCATGCAAAGATGTCCCGGTTCTCACGGATGAACTCGATGAGCGTGCTTTCCTATTTGGGATCCAGATTGGCACTGATACTGAACTGGTTGGACGAATCGCCTGGAACAAAGTCAACAAGCTTAGTATCATCGGCCGATTTAAACTTCATGGTTGGCTCATGCTCTATGGTTGGCTTTTTCAAAGATGCCATATCTGTCGGGTCAACATTGTCCTTGTAGAATTTCAACTCTTCTACTGCACAGACCGACTCGGCATAAGCCGCGTCGCCTTCCTCACACTCCAAGGCTATCTTTCAGCTCCCATGCACTATGATGGTGCCCTTATAACCTGGCATCTTGAGCTATAAATACACAGAACACGGTCGTGCCATGAACTTGGCATAAGCCGGCCGCCCAAACAGAGCATGATAAGGGCTTCTGATCTTGACCACCTCAAAAGTCAATTTCTCAGCCCTGGAGTCATATTCATCTCCAAAGGCTACCTCTAGCTCGATCTTGCCAACTGGATATGTCGACTTACCAGGCACCACGCCATGAAAAACAGTGTTGGACTGCTTAAGGCTTTTATCAGTTAAACCCATGCGACGGAAGGTCTCATAATAGAGGATGTTGATGCTGCTGCCTCCATCCATGAGCACTTTAGTGAATTTATATCCACCAACCTGAGGGGCCACCACCAAGGCTAGGTGACCCGGATTGTCAACCCGGGGAGGATGATCTTCCCTACTCCATAGAATAGGCTACTCAGACCACCTCAAATAACGAGGAATTGTCGGCTCAACAGCGTTCACAGCCCTCTTGTGAAGCTTCTAGTCTCGTTTGCACAAACTGGTGGTGAACACATGATATTGTCCACTGTTCAGCTGCTTTGGATGGCTCTGGTATCCACCCTGCTGCTATTGCTGCTGCTAACCACCATGGCCAGATTGCTGGTTATAACCACCTTGATTACCTTGAGAATTTTGAAAATTTGAATTTGAACCGCCACCCGGGCCATGAAAACCGCTGCCACCTTAGTCGCCGCCCTGCCTATTATTACTGTCGAACATGTTGGAATTCTTGAAAGCCTTCATGATCGTACAGTCCTTCCATAGATGAGTGGTCGGCTTCTGCTGAGTGCCATGCCTTGGGCAGGGCTCATTCAGTAATTGCTCAAGCGTGGGGCCTGACCCGCCGGTCCGGGGAGGTGGTCTCCCCTTACGTCGTTGATTGTTGCCCTACGCATTAGTATTAGCCACAAACTCCAAGCTACCATCAGCCTTACGTTTATTACCTCATTGATTTGCCGGGTTATGTTGAGGGCCCTTGTCGTTGCCGTTCTTCTTTCCCTTCCCTGTCTTTTTATCATGAGACTCAGGATCCTTGGTACTGTCAGAGTCGGCGTACTTGACCAGAGCCGCCATCAGCGTACCCATATCATTGCAATCACGCTTGAGTCACCCAAGCTTCATCTTTAGAGGCAGAAAACGACAATTTTTCTCCAACATTAAGACTGTGGAGCCGGCGTCCGTCTTATCAGATGAATGTATTATGGCTTTGACCCGGCGCACCCAATGGGTCGTGGACTCACCTTCCTCCTGCTTGCAACTAGTTAAATCCACAATTGACATGGGCTGCTTACATGTATCTTTGAAGTTCTGAATGAACCGGGCTTTTAACTCTGCCCATGACCCGATGTAATTAGGTGGTAGCCCCTTCAACCAAGTGCATAAGTCGGCTGTATAATTAGGCACCTTCCTAGGTCCTTTGAAATCCTTGGGAAAACGCTCGTTACGTAGAGTCGGCACTAGACAGGGGACACCTCTGGTCCTGGTGGCCACGCCTGCCTCAACAGAAGTCGTCGGATAAACCGGATAAGGCTGGTAAGCCGTCAGCTGAGCCACCTACTCAGCCGCCTGCTAAGCCGCCCGCTCAGCCTCTTGACATATTCTGTCCTGATCCACCAAGTTAAAGGCTCCATTGTGCGCTGGGTCATGCCCGCCTGGCTGGTTACAGCGCCGGGCGTTGCTTGACACGGCCGCCGAGTCCATGTGCCTGCTATAACTCGGGCTTCGGCTTGGACGAGGGGTTGAATGAATCCTGTCCCGGCTATATGAGTACGCCTCCTGCTATGCTAAGGCCGTCTGAAGAAGTTCTCTGACCCGGCGGGTTTCAACTGCCGCCGGAGAATCGCCATCCATCAGGAGAGCCGCCAGTCGTGCCACCGCCATGATCATGTTCTCCAATGGGTTAGAATAATGACCCGGTGGTGTCGTTACATACTAAGGTGGAGCAGTATTCATATGGGGAGGCCCCATCACCTGTGGTTGAACTGGCATCCCAACCCCGGGCGTCACAACCCGGTCTATCTCCGACGGGTTACTGGGCAGCGAGAGGGATGGCGCAGGGGAGCCCCCTGCGGCGCTGACGAGCTTGATGATGCGAGCGAGCCACTCCTCGTAGAGGTCGTCGACGGGGCGGTAGTGTAGGAGCTCGCGTGCCAGGAGCAACGCGGCATGCACGTCCGTGGGAGCGCGACGGGCGTGCGACGATGAACCGGCTGGTGTTAGCAACGGAGTGGCGGTGCGGCCTTCCCGCTGCACCGAGGGATGCAGCGACGACGCCTGCTGCTCGTTCCCCGCCGGGCCGGTGGTGGCATTGGCGGCGAGCGACGGAGAATGACGGGGAGGCCCACCGACAGGAGCTGTCTGGGCGATGCGGGCGGCGAGAGCAGCCCGACACTCGACACGAGCTCGGCGAGCGTCAGCCATGGATGCGATGAACGATCAAACGCAGGACAGCAGAAGAAATATTCCAGCGCACCCCTATCTGGCGCGCCAAATGTCGGATATCGGGTTCTGACAAAACCCTTAAGGTTCAAACTCTGGGGTGCGTGCGAAGATCTTTCCCCTACCAATCCACGTCCCAACGCCTTGCAGTGAATCTAAGCTACACGATGAACAACACAAGGGACACAAGGTTTATACTGGTTCGGGCGACCGTTGTGGTGTAATACCCTAATCTAGTGTGTGGTGTGGTGGATTGCCTCAAGGGCTGATGATGAATAGTACAGATGAAGAACAGCCTCGCGAGAGGTGTTCTTGGGCTGGTGTGCTTGAAGAGGAATTTCTCCGTCTCTGTTGGCTCTAGGTCAGATCCCGATGCCTTCTACTATGATGGCTAGCTCTATATATAGAGGCCCTGGTCCTCTTCCTAAATATTGAGCAGGAAGGGAGCCAACAACGGCCATTTTGAAGGGGAACATCTAGTACAAGTTATCCTGACTAAAGTTGGTCTTCGGCTGCCAAAAGCACTGGTGATGACGCCGTCTTGGGCTCCATGGTGACCTCCATCCTGCCGCTCTGTTGGTCTTGGTCTCGTTGCACCGAAACGGTAACCTTTGCTTGATGCCTTGGTACTCTACGCCTGCACTTTCCCCCTTTGCACCAAAGAGGAAACAAGGACATTGCACAGGCCGGCGCCCGCCTGGTCTTGATCGTCATGGCTTGCATCATGGGCACCTCGCGAGGTACCCCTGCCTTGATCTCTCCGCCTCCTCGCGAGCTTGCCTGGTGAGGTCGTTCCTGAGGAAGCCTTTCGTCGTCTGCCTCACGAGGCTTGTCCCCTCGCGAGGGTCTTGACCTTGAGTTGATGAAGATGGGCCGGACTGGGCCACCCCTTGAGCCACGCCGCAGGCCGCAGGCAGGCAAGTCTGGGGACTCCTGTTCCCAGAACACCGATAGTAGCCCCCGGCCCAAGGCGTGCTCGGACTTGGCTTAGCAGTGAAGCGAAAGGGCAAGCATGGAGCGCCGCGGGCCCCAACAGCCTGCGGCCTTGGTTGCTGCGTAGCGGTTGATTGGACGTGGGCATCTCCGCTTCCCCATGCTGCCTCGATAACTGCCCGATTTGACGAGTCCCTGCATGCAAAAATGAGTCATGATTACCTGCGATCATGGAGGCCGACGGTTGGACTCCTCTGGACTATAAGTACGGAGAGGCGTGAGCCCCCGCAGTCCATCCCTTCTCGCTCCGCTCCTTCTTCCTTGCTCCTCCTCCATCTTCACGCCAATGGCACTAATCCTCCGGTTCTCAGCCGAGGAGAAAGGAAAGGCCCCCCGAGAGGGGCCCGACTTGCTCCTGCCGAAGAAGCGGCCGGTCCCTAGCCGCTGTGATGAGGCTGCTCGGCCAGAGACATCTAGGCCTTGGTACGAGCGGCCACCTCCTGGGTTTCCACTACCTTTTTACAACTGGGCCGAGGGCCCTGGAGAGGAAGACGCTGAGCGGCGTCGCCTGCACCATCGGCGGTGTCGACGGGTTGTGGCGGTGCATGCCATCGCTCCTGGAATCCACGCCGCGGACTCCTCTTGCGAGCTCGTACTTCACGTCGCCATGCCTCCAAGCTCCTGGATACGCCTTCCTCCTTCCTTTGCCTTTGAGATGCCGCCGAGGGGGCCTCTTGAGCTCTGGCTGCAGCACGCCGACTGCGGTACCCCCGTGACCAGAGCGGAGGTCGAGGTCGTCGCTGGGCTGGGATGAGATCGCCCGGGTCTGCCGAACAGGAGGTGCCCTCGTGATTCATCTCGAATACGACGGCGCCTCCCTGATGCTCTTTAAGGTCTTCGACACGGAAGGACGCCGGCTGGAGTGGTGCCCCAGAGGAGGCGACCAGGGCATCGACGTGGCGAGGGCTAGGCCTGCCACCCGCTTCCCCAGCGGCTCCTCCGGCAGCTGCAGCGATGCTGGGGAGTCCAGTGACTCTCCCGAGCTTCTCATGACTCTGGAGACGAGCGACGACAGCTACGAGCCCCCGAGCTCACGCCGCGCCCGGAGCAAGGCAGCTACACCAGGCCGCCGGCGTGGCTGATCTGGATGGGGTTGGCACCGGCCCCTCGTGGCCCATTGTTGATGATGGCGTCGGCCGTGGAGGCACATGTAGTCAGGGCTCCTTAGGATTTGCGTCTTTTGTTTCCTGCGAGGAATCAAGGAAGTACCCCATGGGGGCATGTAAAGTGTCTGTTGTGTCTTTTGTTGATATTATCCGTATCATGAAGTGGTGCAAGATGTATGTCCTGTCTTGGCTCGGTTCCCCCTTTCTATCCTCACGACGGCTTGGTGCTCTACGCTGATAGGTCCCGGTCCCCAGGCAGGCTTCAGTCGTCGCTGGTATGCCAGGTCACGATGCCGTGGTCAAGGCCAGGAGGTGAGCGGCTCGAGGTCTAGTAAGAGCCCCTGAGGCGCGATGCTCAAAAGGTCCCCTTTAGCACTCAAGCAGCCGCCGAAAGGCGAGAAAGGAAGGCAACATCGCTGTCACAGAGCTGCATTAAGTGAGGGCTTGGTGTCGCATCAGTTAGCTGTTCCAGGAGCGTGACTTATCTCGAAAGCTTGGAGCCGTTCCCTTGCGAGGTGCCGGACTTGCGCGTCGGCAGCTGGGATGCAGCTGGGTCAGTCCTTCGCGAGCTTCTCTTCCCCTCCCCGCATTCTCCTTTGTGCTCTACGTCCTCAGGTCCCGGCCCTCGAGCGAGCTCAACCGCCGCTGGTATGCTAGGTCATGGTGCCGTGGACAAGGCCAGGAGGTGAGGGCTGGAGAGCCAGTAAGAGCCCCTGAGCCGCGATGCTCAGGCGCCCCCCTTTTAATGTGCAAGTGGATCATACGGGTAAGAGAGAGAGTGAGCTCACGATGCCCCCCATGTTATTCTTTAGGTGGATCCTATAAACCAACACGAGAGAAGCAAGGATTTCCATTACGATAGCCGGCCAGCCATTGGTTGCTCTGAGTGAGTGATGAGGGCACTGAGGGCCTGGTGAGGTAGCGCTTTGCGGGGCTGCCGCGGGCCAGAGCTCGACCACTCAGATTTGTCGATGTTGCAGGGACGGACCCATGCGCAAGCGTCGTGCCAGAGCAAGCGGCTCCAAAGGTAGGTGTCAATCGAGCAGACGATTATCATGGGCAGGTTCAGCACGAAGAGCAAATCAGCTTAGATAGATGCAGGAAAGATACATGCCACTGGGTCAGGCCCGCGCGGCTTGGGGATGATGCAGCCCGAGGGGCGCCCCCAGCAAGGTGAACTAAAGACATAGGCAAAAGAGATACATGCTGCAGGGACAGACCCATACGACCTGGGAATAATGCAGCCCTGAGGGCGCTCCCAGCTGAAATGAAACTCGAAAGATGTCACCTGATATCATTGCAGAGCGGGTGTTGAAGTAGCTGATGATGCGCAGTGAAGAAGCCGATCCTCACGAGCCACTGGAGCCCTGAGCTTCAGGAGGCTCTAGGGGTCCGGGTGGCCCCTCGAGGGCCATCTCCATCTCTGCCAGGACCGTGTGGTGCCTGGCCTCCCGAGCTTCTAGAATGCTCCGCGCAAGACGCTGGTGAGCAGCAGCCGCGTTCGGCAAGCTAAAAGGCATGCAAACATAGCTGTGTGGCGGACCCTCACAACGTCCCACGCACGAAGGCCAGAAACGCTCCTGAGACGAGACTCGGTTGAGCCCTGGGTAGTTGATGCAGACACGCAGTCCGCCATCCTCGCCTGGATGGGGAGCTACATCGGGCAGGCGGCGATCGCCGTGCATGACTCTTGATCAGCTCCTGGATGACCTTCCTGATGAACTCCTGAGGGTTGGACCCTCCTTGCCTCGTGCCTTCCTGAGGGAAACGTGCCGCGAAGCACGCCTCCAAGTGGTGCCCGAGCGCCTCCCTCGTAATTCTGGCAAAGTCAGAGGCCCTCCAGGAGAGAGCCCCGAGCCTTGCCCGAGGAGGGCGCCGGGCATGCCTTCCTATGCGATGGAGGGAGGCACCCCTTGGACGGGCGTAGATCCTGGCGCAGTGCCTCCGGAGATGCCTGCCTCCTAAGGCCTTGAGCGGGATGATGTCTTCTTCTTCTTAGGAACTGCCTCGGGGAGGTTCCTGTTGGAAATATGCCCTAGAGGCAATAATAAAAGTATTATTATTATATTTCCTTGTTCATGATAATTGTCTTTTATTCATGCTATAACTGTATTATCCGGAAATCGTAATACACGTGTGAATACATAGACCACAATATGTCCCTAGTGAGCCTCTAGTTGACTAGCTCGTTGTGATCAACAGATAGTCATGGTTTCATGGCTATGGACATTGGATGTCGTTGATAACGGGATCACATCATTAGGAGAATGATGTGATGGACAAGCCCAATCCTAAGACTAGCACAAAGATCGTGTAGTTCGTTTGCTAGAGCTTTGCCAATGTCAAGTATCTCTTCCTTTGACCATGAGATCGTGTAACTCCTGGATACCGTAGGAGTGCTTTGGGTGTATCAAACGTCACAACGTTACTGGGTGACTATAAAGGTGCACTACAGGTATCTCCGAAAGTACCTATTGTTTTATGCGGATCGAGACTGGGATTTGTCACTCCGTGTAAACGGAGAGGTATCTCTGGGCCCACTCGGTAGGACATCATCATATGCGCAATGTGACCAAGGAGTTGATCATGGGATGATGTGTTACGGAACGAGTAAAGTGACTTGCCGGTAACGAGATTGAACAAGGTATCGGTATACCGACGATCGAATCTCGGGCAAGTAACATACCGATAGACAAAGGGAATTGAATACGGGATCGATTGAGTCCTTGACATCGTGGTTCATCCGATGAGATCATCGTGGAACATGTGGGAGCCAACATGGGTATCCAGATCCCGCTGTTGGTTATTGACTGGAGAACGTCTCGGTCATGTCTGCATGTCTCCCGAACCCGTAGGGTCTACACACTTAAGGTTCGATGACGCTAGGGTTATAAAGGAAGCTTGTATGTGGTTACCGAATGTTGTTCGGAGTCCCGGATGAGATCCCGGACGTCACGAGGAGTTCCGGAATGGTCCGGAGGTAAAGATTTATATATAGGAAGTCCTGTTTCGGCCATCGGGACAAGTTTTGGGGTCATCGGTATTGTACCGGGACCACCGGAAGGGTCCCGGGGGCCCACCGGGTGGGGCCACCTGCCCCGGGGGGCCACATGGGCTGTAGGGGGTGCGCCTTGGCCTGCATGGGCCAAGGGCACCAGCCCCAAGAGGCCCATGCGCCTTGGGGAAACCCTAAAGGAAGAGTCCCAGCAGGGGAAGGCACCTCCTAGGTGCCTTGGGGGGGGAGGACTCCTCCCCTGGCCGCCGCCCCCTTGGAGATTGGATCTCCTAGGGGCTGGCGCACCCCCCCTTGGGATCCCTATATATAGTGGGGTAGGAGGGCCTCCCAAACACACCTTATGCCTTTGGTGCAGCCCCTCCCTCTCTCCCAAGTTCTCCTCTTCTCCCATGGTGCTTGGCGAAGCCCTGCGGGATTGCCACGCTCCTCCACCACCACCACGCCGTTGTGCTGCTGTTGGATGGAGTCTTCCTCAACCTCTCCCTCTCTCCTTGCTGGATCAAGGCGTGGGAGACGTCACTGGGCTGTACGTGTGTTGAACGCGGAGGTGCCGTCCGTTCGGCACTTGATCATCGGTGATTTGAATCACGACGAGTACGACTCCATCAACCCCGTTCACTTGAACGCTTCCGCTTAGCGATCTACAAGGGTATGTAGATGCACTCCCCTTTCTACTCGTTGCTGGTCTCTCCATAGATAGATCTTGGTGTTACGTAGGAAAATTTTTGAATTTCTGCTACGTTCCCCAACAGTGGCATCATGAGCTAGGTCTATTGCGTAGATTCTTTGCACGAGTAGAACACAAAGTAGTTGTGGGCGTTGATGTTGTACAATATGCTTACCGTTACTAGTCCAATCTTGTTTCGATGGTATTGTGGGATGAAGCGGCCCGGACCGACCTTACACGTACTCTTACGTGAGACAGGTTCCACCGATTGACATGCACTTCGTGCATAAGGTGGCTAGCGGGTGCCAGTCTCTCCCACTTTAGTCGGAACGGATTCGATGAAAAGGATCCTTATGAAGGGTAAATAGCAATTGGCATATCACGTTGTGGTCTTGCGTAGGTAAGAAACGTTCTTGCTAGAAACCCATAGCAGCCACGTAAAACATGCAACAACAATTAGAGGACGTCTAACTTGTTTTTGCAGGGTATGCTATGTGATGTGATATGGCCAAAAGGATGTGATGAATGATATATGTGATGTATGAGATTGATCATGTTCTTGTAATAGGATTCACGACTTGCATGTCGATGAGTATGACAACCGGCAGGAGCCATAGGAGTTGTCTTTATTTTTTGTATGACCTGTGTGTCATTGAAGAATGCCATGTAACTTACTTTACTTTATTGCTAAACGCGTTAGTCATAGAAGTAGAAGTAGTCGTTGGCGTGACAACTTCATGAAGACACGATGATGGAGATCATGATGATGGAGATCATGGTGTCATGCCGGTGACGATGATGATCATGGAGCCCCGAAGATGAAGATCAAAAGGAGCAAAATGATATTGGCCATATCATGTCACTATTTGATTGCATGTGATGTTTATCATGTTTATGCATCTTGTTTACTTAGGACGACGGTAGTAAATAAGATGATCCCTTACAAAATTTCAAGAAGTGTTCTCCCCTAACTGTGCACTGTTGCTACAGTTCATCGCTTCTAAGCACCACGTGATGATCGGGTGTGATGGATTCTTACGTTCACATACAACGGGTGTAAGACAGTTTTACACAGCGAAAACACTTAGGGTTAACTTGAAGAGCCTAGCATGTGCAGACATGGCCTCGGAACACGGAGACCGAAAGGTCGAGCATGAGTCGTATAGCAGATACGATCAACATGAAGATGTTCACCGATAATGACTAGTCCGTCTCACGTGATGATCGGACACGGCCTAGTTGACTCGGATCATGTGATCACTTAGATGACCAGAGGGATGTCTATCTGAGTGGGAGTTCATAAGATGAACTTAATTATCTTGAACATAGTCAAAAGACCTTTTTGCAAATTATGTCGTAGCTCGCGCTTTAGTTCTACTGTTTTAGATATGTTCCTAGAGAAAATATAGTTGAAAGTTGACAGTAGCGATTATGCGATCAGTAGAAAGCTTATGTCCTTAATGCACCGCTTAGTGTGCTGAACCCCAAACATCGTTTGTGGATGTTTCGAACATCGAACATACACGTTTTGATAACTACGTGATAGTTCGGTTAAATGGTTTAAGTAGAGGCACCAAAGACGTTTTCGAAACGTCACGGAACATATGAGATGTTTCGAGGGCTGAAATTGGGATTTCAGGCTCGTGCCCACGTCAAGAGGTATAAGACCTCCGACGATTTTCTTAGCCTGCAAACTAAGGAGAGAAGCTCAATTGTTGAGCTTGTGCTCAGATTGTCTGAGTGCAACAATCACTTGAATCAAGTGGGAGTTGATCTTCCAGATGAAATAGTGATAGTTCCTCCGAAGTCATTACCACCAAGCTGCTAGAGCTTCGTGATGAACTATAACATATCAGGGATGGATATGATGATCCTTGAGGTATTCACGATGTTTGACACCGCGAAAGTAGAAATCAAGAAGGAGCATCAATTGTTGATGGTTAGTGAAACCACTAGTTTCAAGAAGGGCAAGGGCAAGAAGGGATATTTCATGAAACGGCAAATCAGCTGCTGCTCCAGTGAAGAAACCCAAGGTTGAACCCAAACCCGAGACTAAGTGCTTCTGTAATAAGGGGAACAACCACTGGAGCAGCATTACCCTAGATACTTGGTAGATGAGAAGGCTGGCAAGGTCGATAGAAGTATATTGGATATACATTATGTTAATGTGTACTTTACTAGTACTCCTAGTAGCACCAGGGTATTGGATACCGGTTCGGTTGCTAAGTGTTAGTAACTCGAAATAAAATCTACGGCATAAACGGAGACTAGCTAAAGGTGAGCTGACGATATGTGTTGGAAGTGTTTCCAATGTTGATATGATCAAGCATCGCACGCTCCCTCTACCATCGAGATTTGGTGTTTGCGTTGAGCATAGACATGATTGGATTATGTCTATCGCAATACGGTTATTCATTTAAAGAGAATAATGGTTACTCTATTTATTTGAATAATACCTTCAATGGTCTTGCACCTAAAATGAATGGTTCATTGAAATCTCGATCGTAGTGATACACATGTTCATGCCAAAAGATAGTAATGATAGTACCACCTATTTGTGGCACTGCCACGTAAGTCATATCGGTATAAAATGCATGAAGAAGCTCCATGTTGATGGATCTTTGGACTCACTCATTTTTGAAAAGTTTGAGACATGCGAACCATGTCTATTGGTATATATGCATGAAGAAACTCCATGCAAATGGACCGTTCGGACTCACTTGATTTTGAATCACTTGAGATATGCAAATCATACCACATAGGCAAGATGACTGAAAAGCCTCGGTTTCAATAAGATGGAACAAGATAGCAACTTGTTGGAAGTAACACATTTTGATGTGTGCAGTCCAATAAGTGCTGAGGCATGCAGTGAATATCGTTATGTTCTTACTTCACAGATGATTCGAGTAGATGTTGAGAATATTTACTTGATGAAACACAACTCTGAATTATTGAATGGTTCAAGTAATTTCGGAGTGAAGTAGAAGATCATTGGGACAAGAGGACAAACTGTCTATGATACGATCATAGAGATGAATATCTGAGTTACGAGTTTTGGCACACAATTAAGACATTGTGGAAATTGTTTCATAATTAATACCGCCTGGAACACCATAGTATGATGGTGTGTCCGAACATCATAGTTGCACCCTATTGGATATGGTGCGTACCATGATGTCTCTTATCGAATTACCACTATCGTTCATGGGTTAGGCATTAGAGACAACCACATTCACTTTAAATAGGGCACCACGTAATTCCGATGAGATGACACCGTATGAATTATGGTTTAGAGAAACCTAAGTTGTCGTTTCTTAAAGGTTTGGGGCTGCGACGCTTATGTGAAAAAGGTTCAGGATTAAGCTCGAACCCAAAGCGGATAAAATACATCTTCATAGGACACCCAAAACAGTTGGGTATACCTCCTAATTCAGATCCGAAAGCAATATGAATTGTTTCTAGAATCGGGTCCTTTCTCGAGGAAAGGTTTCTCTCGAAAGAGTTGAGTGGGAGGATGGTGGAGACTTGATGAGGTTATTGAACCGTCTCTTCAACTAGTGTGTGGCAGGGCACAGGAAGTTGTTCCTGTGGCACCTACACCAATTGAAGTGGAAGCTTATGATACTGATCATGAAACTTCGGATCAAGTCACTACCAAACCTCGTGGGATGACAAGGATGCGTACTACTTCAGAGTGGTACGTAATCCTGTCTTGGAAGTCATGTTGCTGGACAACAATGAACCTACGAGCTATGGAGAAGCGATGGTGGGCCCGGATTCCGATAAATGGCTCGAGGCCATAAAATCCGAGAACGGATCCATGGACTTTGGTGGACTTGCCCGATGATCGGCAAGCCATTAAGATAAATGGATCTTTAAGAAGAAGACGGACGTGGATGGTAATGTCACCGTCCATGAAGCTCGACTTGTGGCGAAAAGTTTTTCACAAGTTCAAGGAGTTGACTACGATGAGATTTTCTCATCCGTAGCGATGCTTAAAGTCCGTCGGAATCATGTTAGCATTAGCTGTATTTATGAAATCTGGCAGATGGATATCAAAACGAGTTTCCTTACCAGTTTTCGTGAGGAAAGGTTGTATGTAATACAATCAGAAAGTTTTGTCGATCCTAAGGATGCTAAAAGGTATGCTAGCTCCAGCGATCCTTTTAAGGACTGGAGTAAGCATCTCGGAGTTGGAATGTACGCTTTGATGAGATGATCAAAGATTTTGGATTTATACAAAGTTTATGAGAAACTTGTATTTCCAAAGAAGTGAGTGGGAGCACTATAGAATTTCTGATGAGTATATGTTGTTGACATATTGATGATCAGAAATGATGTAGAATTTCTAGAAAGCATATAGGGTTATTTGAAAGGTGTTTTTCAATGGAAAGCCTGGATTAAGCTACTTGAACATTGAGCATCAAGATCTATAAGGATAGATCAAAATGCTTAATAATACTTTCAAATGAGCACATACCTTGACATGATCTTGAAGGTGTTCAAGATGGACCAGTCAAAGAAGGAGTTCTTGCCTGAGTTGTAAGGTACGAAGTTAAGACTTAAAGCTCGACCACGGCAGAATAGAGAGAAAGGACGAAGGTCGTCCCCTATGCTTAAGACGTAGGCTCTTCAGTATGCTATGCTGTGTACCGCACCTGAAGTGTGCCTTGCCATGAGTCAGTCAAGGGGTACAAGAGTGATCCAAGAATGGCTCACAGGACAGCGGTCAAAGTTATCCTTAGTAACTAGTGGACTAAGGAATTTTCTCGATTATGGAGGTGGTAAAAGAGTTCGTCGTAAAGGTTACGACGATGCAAGCTTGACACCTATCCGGATAGCTCTGAGTAGAGAGACCGGATACATATAATGGAGCAATAATTTAGAATAGCTCCAAGTAGAACAGTTGTTTGGAATAGCTCCAAATAGAGCGTGGTAGCTGCATCTAGGAGATGACATAGAGATTTGTAAAGCACACACGGATCTGAAAGGTTCAGACCTGTTGACTAAAACCTCTCTCACAAGCAACATGATCAAACATAAAACTCATTGAGTGTTAATCACATAGTGATGTGAACTAGACTACTGACTCTAGTAAACTCTTGGGTATTAGTCACATGGCGATGTGACCTGTGAGTGTTAATCACATGGCGATGTGAACTAGATTATTGACTCTAGTGCAAGTGGGAGACTGTTGGAAATATGCCCTAGAGGCAATAATAAAAGTATTATTATTATATTTCCTTGTTCATGATAATTGTCTTTTATTCATGCTATAAATGTATTATCCGGAAATCGTAATACACGTGTGAATACATAGACCACAATATGTCCCTAGTGAGCCTCTAGTTGACTAGCTCGTTGTGATCAACAGATAGTCATGGTTTCCTGGCTATGGACATTGGATGTCGTTGATAACGGGATCACATCATTAGGAGAATGATGTGATGGACAAGACCCAATCCTAAGACTAGCACAAAGATCGTGTAGTTCGTTTGCTAGAGCTTTGCCAATGTCAAGTATCTCTTCCTTTGACCATGAGATCGTGTAACTCCTGGATACCGTAGGAGTGCTTTGGGTGTATCAAACGTCACAACGTTACTGGGTGACTATAAAGGTGCACTACAGGTATCTCCGAAAGTACCTATTGTTTTATGCGGATCGAGACTGGGATTTGTCACTCCGTGTAAACGGAGAGGTATCTCCGGGCCCACTCGGTAGGACATCATCATATGCGCAATGTGACCAAGGAGTTGATCACGGGATGATGTGTTACGGAACGAGTAAAGTGACTTGCCGGTAATGAGATTGAACAAGGTATCGGTATACCGACGATCGAATCTCGGGCAAGTAACATACCGATAGACAAAGGGAATTGAATACGGGATCGATTGAGTCCTTGACATCGTGGTTCATCCGATGAGATCATCGTGGAACATGTGGGAGCCAACATGGGTATCCAGATCCCGCTGTTGGTTATTGACTGGAGAACGTCTCGGTCATGTCTACATGTCTCCCGAACCCGTAGGGTCTACACACTTAAGGTTCGATGACGCTAGGGTTATAAAGGAAGCTTGTATGTGGTTACCGAATGTTGTTCGGAGTCCCGGATGAGATCCCGGACGTCACGAGGAGTTCCGGAATGGTCCGGAGGTAAAGATTTATATATAGGAAGTCCTGTTTCGGCCATCAGGACAAGTTTTGGGGTCATCGGTATTGTACCGGGACCACCGGAAGGGTCCCGGGGGCCCACCGGGTGGGGCCACCTGCCCCGGGGGGGCACATGGGCTGTAGGGGGTGCGCCTTGGCCTACATGGGCCAAGGGCACCAGCCCCAAGAGGCCCATGTGCCTTGGGGAAACCCTAAAGGAAGAGTCCCAGTAGGGGAAGGCACCTCCTAGGTGCCTTGGGGGGGGGAGGACTCCTCCCCTGGCCGCCGCCCCCTTGGAGATTGGATCTCCTAGGGGCTGGCGCACCCCCCCTTGGGATCCCTATATATAGTGGGGTAGGAGGGCCTCCCAAACACACCTTATGCCTTTGGTGCAGCCCCTCCCTCTCTCCCAAGTTCTCCTCTTCTCCCATGGTGCTTGGCGAAGCCCTGCGGGATTGCCACGCTCCTCCACCACCACCACGCCGTTGTGCTGCTGTTGGATGGAGTCTTCCTCAACCTCTCCCTCTCTCCTTGCTGGATCAAGGCGTGGGAGACGTCACCGGGCTGTACGTGTGTTGAACGCGGAGGTGCCGTCCGTTCGGCACTTGATCATCGGTGATTTGAATCACGACGAGTACAACTCCATCAACCCCATTCACTTGAACGCTTCCGCTTAGCGATCTACAAGGGTATGTAGATGCACTCCCCTTTCTACTCGTTGCTGGTCTCTCCATAGATAGATCTTGGTGTTACGTAGGAAAATTTTTGAATTTCTGCTACGTTCCCCAACAGTTCCCACTCTTGCTGTCTGGGTCCTCAACTGATGTAGCTTGGAAGGCACGCTCGAGAGAGCACACCGCGTCTTTCTCTTCGCAGGGGACTGTGATGACTCCGCCGCTTCCCGGCAGATTGAGGACATTGTATCCGTGGTGAGTCACTGCCATGAACTTGGCCAGGGCTGGGTACCCGAGGATGGCATTGTATGGCAGGCGAATGTGGGCAACATCGAAGTCGATGAGCTCGGTACGGTAGTTCTTGCACTGTCCAAAGGTGACAGGGAGGCGAACCTGCCCTATCGGAGTGGTGGAACCATTGGTGACTCCTGAGAAAGGCTTGGTTGGCTGAAGCTGGTCATATGGCACTTGGAGATTGTTGAATGTCTCGACAGACAGAACGTTGAGCCCTGCGCCGCCATCGATGAGGGTCCTGGTGACCTGCACATTGCTAATGATTGGGGAACAAAGCATTGGGAGGAAACTGGTTGTAGCCGCACACTTGAGCTAGTCCGCTGAGCTGAATGTGATGGCGCATGTGGACCACGTGAGAGGGCGCGCGGCCTCGAGCTTGGGGAGGACTGCGTTCACCTCGCGAGCAAATTGCTTGAAGATGCGCTAAGAGGCTGGGGCCTGGGCACCGCCCAAGATGCAAGCGATAGCACGTGGTTCCTGGAAGCCCCCTACCCCCTCGTCCTGGTGATGGTCGTCATTCCTTCTTGGCGGTGGTGGCAGAGGAGGAAGGCCTGCGTTGCCCTATGGGCGATCCTCGCGAGGCTGATCCCTCCAAGCCCCCTCGCGAGGCTGGTCCTGCCAGCGATCCTCGCGAGGGCGTCCACACCACTTCTAGTGAGGGCCTCGGTCGTCCCATCGTCCTCCACCTCTTCCTCCTCCTCGGCCGTAGCCCCGATTGTTGCGCTCGGGGGCATTGACTGATGCGTCCTTCTCGAACGGCTCTGAGCTCTTGGCATTCGTTGGCGTTGTGGGTGTGGAGGTCGTGGTACACGCAGTACTGGCTGCCCTTGGATGACTTTGGCTGGTCCCTGCCGCGCTTCATGTCTGGCTCTGCTGCGAGCACGGCTGCTCCCTTGCGCTTTACATCCTTGGCCTTGGCTTTCTTCTCTTCTGGGTCAGCAGCTGGGAGCTCGAGAAGGGAGAGGCTCCCCTCCTCAGCCCTTGCGCACTTGGTCGCCAGGTTGAACAGCTCTAGAGATGTGCACGGATCCTCGTGGATTGCCCGCTCCTCCTTCATCTTGACGTCGCCGACGCCATCAGAGAACGCTGAGATGATGGCCTCCTCGGTTACCTTGGTAATCTTGAGGCGAGTATTGTTGAAGCGCTACATGTACTTCTGCAGGGTCTCTCCAGGTTACTGCTTGATGCGGCGCAGGTCACCCACGACTGGAGGATGGTCGCGAGTGTCCTGGAAGTTGGTGATGAAGCGGGTGCGCATCTCGTCCCAGGGGGAGATCGAGCCTAGAGGCAGGTTCAGGAGCCAGGTGCGGGCACCATCCTTGAGCACCATGGGAAACCAGTTCGCCATGACCTTTTCATCTCCGTTGGCCGCTTCGATGCCTAGGTGTGGTGCCGTCGTAGCGAGGAGGCAGATCCGGCTTGAACTTGCCTGGCCAGGCGACACTGCATAGCTCGATGGTGAAGGCGCGGCAGCCTGCGGTGGCCACCAGAGCCCTTTACAGACGCGGGGCTTGCTCTTGGAGGTTCCCACGCGCCGCTGCCAGGGGCAGCGCGGGGTCTTGACGTGCTGGCGCAGGGACGCGGGCTTGACGTGCTAGAGCGGGGAGCACGTGAGCGCCTTCTTGAGGACGAGAGATTTCTTGGCAGCTCCGTTCTTGTCGCCCGGGCGCTGGACGCGGTGGGTCTCGTCCAGGGGCCGCGCGCCTTGGAGCCGGGGCACCTTCTTGGGGAGGAGGTGGCAAAGGCACCTCCTGAGCTGCATCACCCACGCAGGACGGAGGGCGAGGCAGCGAGAGGGATGGCACATGGGATCCCCCTGCGGCGCTGACGAGCTCGGTGATGCGAGCGAGCCACTCCTCGTAGAGGTCGTCGACGGGGCGGTATTGCAAGAGCTCGCGTGCTAGGAGCAACGCGGCATGCGTGTCCGTGGAAGCGCGACAGGCGTGCGACGACGAACTGGCTAGAGTCAGCAACGGAGTGGCGTTGCGGCCTTTCCCCCGCACCGAGGGATGCAGCGACAACGCCCGCTGCTCGTTCCCCGCCGGGCCGGTGGCGGCGTTGGCGGCAGGCGATGGAGAACGACGGGGAGGCCCACCAACGGGAGCCGTCTGGGTGATGCGGGCGGCGAGAGCAGCTCGACGCTTGGCACGAGCTCGGCGAGCGTCAGCCATGGATGCGAACGATCGAACACGGGACAGTGGAAGAAAGATTCCGGCGCACCCCTACCTGGCATGCCAAATGTCGGATATCGGGTTCCGGCAAAACCCTTAAGGTTCGAACTCTGGGGTGCGTGCGAAGATCTTTCCCCTACCAATCCACGTCCCAATGCCTCGAAGTGAATCTAAGCTACACGATGAACAACACAAGGGACACAAGGTTTATACTGGTTCGGGCCACCGTTGTGGTGTAATACCCTAATCTAGTGTATGGTGTGGTGGATTGCCTCAAGGGCTGATGATGAATAGTATAGAGGAAGAACAACCTCGCGAGAGGTGTTCTTGGGCTGGTGTGCTTGGAGAGGAATTGCTCCGTCTTTGTTGGCTCTAGGTCAGATCCTGATGCCTTCTACCGTGATGGCTAGCTCTATATATAGAGGCCCTGGTCCTCTTCCCAAATATTGAGCGGGAAGGGAGCCAACAACGGCCATTTTGAAGGGGAACATCTAGTGCAAGTTATCCTGACTAAAGTTGGTCTTCAGCTGCCAATGGCACTAGTGATGACGCCGTCTTGGGCTCCATGGTGACCTCCATCCTGCCGCTCCATTGGTCTTGGTCTCGTTGCACCGAAATGGTAACCTTTGCTTGATGCCTTGGTACTCTACGCCTGCGCTTGCCCCCTTTGCACCAAAGAGAAAACAAGGACATTGCGCAGGTCGGCGCCCGCCTGGCGCCCGCCTGGTCTTGATTGTCATGACTTGCGTCATGGGCACCTCGCGAGGTACCCCTGCCTTGATCTCTCCGCCTCCTCACGAGCCTGCCTGGTGAGGCCGTTCCTGAGGAAGCATTGCATCGTCCGCCCCGCGAGGCTTGGCCCCTTGCGAGGGTCTTGAGCTTGAGTTGATGAAGATGGGACGGACTGGGCCACCCCTTGAGCCACGTCGCAGGCCGCAGGCAGGCAAGTCTGGGGACCCCCGTTCCCAGAACGCCGACAGACCCTGCTCGGCGGCTCAAGGAAATCCTGAATACTGCTACCATCGGAACAACCCCCAAGCCCGTCGTCTTGCGGTTGATATAACGAATACGTCTCGCCTGTGGACGACTCATCATCCGAATAGATGGCCGTCTCACCGCCAGATGAAGATCCTTCAGAGAGTCCTCCATGGATGCATCCCACAAAGGCACGCTTCACAGCTGGCAGAGCCCGGGCGGGTCTCGCACGTTGATCCGTCTCGACGAGGTCGGTGCAAATGTCCGGCTCAGGGCCCGACTCGCCAATCTTGCCGATGAAGACGTGGATTCCGCCGAAGGGGACCAGGTACTCGTACTCAATTGAGCATGCATCATCGATGTAGAGCTTGTCGCGATGACTCTAGATCATCCGGCCCACAATGTATCCCTTGAGCCCTTCGAAGTTGCCCTTCAAGAACTCAAATCCACCGTGCGCTGGCCCCACGGTGGGCGCTAACTGTCGTGGAATTGTCACATCAGATGTCCTAGTGGAAGGACTTAGTCGTGGAGCCATCGCAGCTGGAAAGCTTAAAGGGGTTAATTTGGACAAAGGACACGAGGTTTATACTGGTTCGGCCCCTTACGGTGAAGGTAAAAGCCTACAGTCTAGTTTTGAGTGGGATTGCTTATGACTCGTTAACTAGATAGCGAATCGCTTGACCTAGCTCTCGATCTGATGTTACTTCCCCTGAACCGCCGTCGGGTCATCCTTTTATATACAAAGGTCGACGCCCAGCGGCTCACAGTGTCCCGGCCGGCTCATAAACAGTGTCCAGCTCGGTCTCTTAACTATTCTTGCCTTACAATACAAGTCACGCTCATATGGCGGTTTATCACTACGGGCCTTAAGTCGCCTCTGGGCTTTGGGCCCTTAACTGAACCGTCATCTTCAACCTTGGTCTTGGGCTTCAACAATACTTGCAGGTATAACCCGGCCCCTCCTGGGTGGGTCATACCAACACCCACCATAATCACCCCATAAAATCTCCATTACCCGGAAATATAATGGGAAAATAAAAAAAACAAACCGAAAACAGGGAACCAACAGAGAACACAATTACCGCCTAAGAACAAGGGCCGCCCTAGGCAGGCGGTAGCAGCGACGGCGTGGGGAACCGCGGCGGGGCGTGCACGGCAACGCCGACGGCCGGTGAAAAAGGAAACATGTAACAGAGCAAAAAGGCCAAGTGGCGGCGTCGGGGACGGCGACGCGAGAGAGAAACAGATCTCAGAAACAAATCAAAACTATAATACAAAATCTTAAATATTTAAGGACTAAAGTGAAAAAAGGAAAAACCGAAAACACGGGAGCGCTCCTCGCGTGTGACAAGTGTCGCCCGCGGAGCGCCATGAAAAAGTCTGAGGAGCGCTCCGCGCGTGACACTTGTCGCGCAGGGAGTACCCCTAACTGACCTTTGTGGGGAGTAATCTTCAACTAGTGATTTCGCGATCAAGAGTGATCTATTTTTCTTTCGAGGGAGTGCGATCCAGAAGGAAAGCTTTGCTTTTGAATGGGCCGGCCCAATTGTGCGTGCGTGTGGGTGTGAAGGTGCTTCTTCAGGCTTTCCAGGCAGCCTGAGCCGGCCGGAGCGATCCGGCCCGCCATGAGCCGGCCTGGTTGGCGGCAGCAGGTCTCCCTGCCAGTCTATAAAAATCCCAAATCCTTCAAAAAAGAAAGAAACTTCCTAGACGGCGGCTTTGGAGTCGAGGGCGCTGCTATTTGAGCCTCAAGGGGGCTCCGGCCGCGAGCGGGTAGGGCTTCGGGATCAAGGTATTCGTGATGGCCGACATCGCGTACAGTTCATGCTGCGTCAATGAGGTTGGGGCATCACGCGTCGTCAACTGCGCGCACACCCGCTTGAACCCGTGAGCTCGTGCCCTCCTATTGTTTGCCGCGCTCAACTATTCTGTTCCAATTTGGGATTCCTGTTCAAATTGCAATTTTTATTGCCACGCTCAACTATTCTGTTCCAAATTTCAATTTTACTTGCACGCATTTTTTTTCAATTTTCCTTTCTGCTGATTGCATGTTTTTATGTTCCTTTGCACTTTTTTGCGCCAAGCCGCCAAGTCACATTTTTCTTCTTCTTTTGTTCAATGTTCCGTTATCTCTGATAGTGAAACCCGATCCAAATGCCGGATCGAATGCAAAAATAAAATAAAATAAAATGTACTGCTGATTGCCATCTTCTACTTTTGCTGCAGAGAAGCTTCCATGTTCGAATCAAACCGCGCAGATCACTCCAAACTTTCCACCATGGATTGCCCACCTGCTGCTAATGTCGGAATCCACAGGTACGCATATTGCTCGCTTGGAATTTGTAGTGTGATCTTAACAGTTCTAGTGATGACATGCAAATTTGACGTTACTCTTAGGGATTCCATGGAGATAAGTTCCGGTGATAGATTCGCAGCTCTGAGTAGCATTGGGGGGGAGTATATCTGCAAGGATAAGCTCCCCCTCCTTCTGAAGAAGAAGCTCGCACCCATCTGTTACGTTTGGTTTGAACCATCTCACATGATGGAAATAGAGCAGGTATATCAACAAACTTTTTTGTTGTAGCATTCTTCTTAGTTGTTACTGGAACTTGAAGGCTTAAAGCATCGAGGAAGGATAATATTATACCTGGTTTTCACTTGAATCTATCTTTATGGCATCTAACTATGCCCAGCATGAGATTTTCATACTTTTTAGTGCAGTTTAACATGATGATAAACTAGAAGATATACAATTGAGTCTGCATGCGTAGTCAGACCGACAGCATAGATTTGAAAATAAATGTAGAGTTTATTCATGTAGAAGATATACAATTGAGTCTACACGCGTAGTCAGACCGACAGCAGAGATTTGAAAAGAACTGTAGAGTTTATTCATGAGTAAGTTACGCTGCATTTTTTTAACTTAAAACTGGACTTATGTAGAAATATAAAAAACTAATATGCTTGTTTGTGGAAATTTTGAACCAGTACCCTGTTTTTAGAGGGGAAAACTTCTCTGCACAGATGTCATAGTTGGATCTTGGATTTAGATGAGCGGTATTACATATATACTATCAAGTATCAATGGTGTCTGGGGAAGGAACCCGGTTTTAACGGCGTCGAATTTCGCAAAAATCATGAGAAGAAATACAGGAACATTATGACCATAATGGAGAGATTGCACAAACAATATATATATATATGCCCTGTGTGCTACAAAGCGCTCATAGTGACATAAATTCTGTGATACGGGTACGGGGACATGGGATACTGCAGTTTATAGACATCGATACGATGAATATTTATAAATAATCAATAAAATGCCATGTAATAAAGAAAATAAATAATTGGATGCGCGAAATGAGATCAAAATACTCTGCTCCATTTGTTGCCTCTTTAACTCCTCAATGACTGAATGATCACCAATTTCCTCAATCCTCGTGGTACTTGCAAATTATCATACATGACAATTAGAAAACAATAAAAAAGCTGGCTTGTAGCTTGCTTATGTAATGAATATATGCTTCCTGTGTCCCTGCCGTGTCAATGATGTCCCCACACGCGTATCGGCAATTTTTTTCTTATTTTAATCGCTTCCGTATCGTAGGCTAATTGTATGCGGCCACATTGGACATGCACCTATCGGTGCTTCGCAGCCTGGGTGAGCTGAAATGTTCATTCTTTTTACTAGGGCACGCAAATTCATGTTTTGCGGTTGCTCCATTGGATCTTGTTATATTATTGTAGTGATGTTTGAGTTTTTTTTTTCATAATTTTTGGAAAATTTTAAACCGTTGAGACCTTAACGGGTTATCCAGACACTAGCGATAGCTACAATTTGATGCACCTATCATCTTTTGCATTGCTCAGGATATCATTTTTCTGATGTTTTAGCTTATTACTTATTGCTCAGGTCCAGTTTGTTCTAACTTGTTACATTGTCCACAAATGTATTGGGTGGATGGACGTGTTCTCGTCTTGCAAGGGATTATGAAGACGATCTATGTAAACAAGATAGTCCAAGCTGGTTGCACAGTTAAAATATTGATGGCAGATTGGTTTCTGCAGCGACATTTCAAGATTGGCACTGACCTGAATAAAATACGGAACATTGGCAACTACAATATTGAGATGTGGAAAGCAACTGGTATGAACCTTGACAAAGTAGAGGTTGTATGGTTGTCAGATGAATTGAATTGCCACGCGGTTAATTACTGGCCACTTGCGGTTGATGTCTCCAGAAAATACAGCATGGAAAAAATGGCAAGGTATCTCTTATTTTAACTTGTTCAATTGCAAATCATTTGTTGTTCTTATAACAATCAAGTTAATTTACTGTTTGCCGAGCAGTTATTGTCGGAACAGGACATATGGGCCACAAGGACTACCTGCTGCTGAGATTTTCTACCCTTGCATGCAGGTTGCTGCTATATTATGCCAGAAGGTTGGTTTATCTAATACAGGATTGAAAAGAACATTATAATTTTTGTTTTGTTTGTGCTCTTAGCAATATGAATTCATGGCTTGTACAACCACACCAGATTTTGACCAAATCAGTCAGTGGAGGGTACATCTTAGACATGTGAAAGAGAAGTCTTCATGGATTTCTCTATTACCTCTGTGGCTACTTCAGCAGTAGGGAACCAGAGATGTTGAGTGTAGATCAGTAGGCTTCTCTGTTTCTTTAGATAGTGATTACTGCATAAACACCATCCTTTGAGGGAAAATGCTCTGCCGCTCTTAGGAGCCACACTCGCGTGTATCAGTAGCGCTGGTTGGACTGGGGATCTCCATGGACCAATGGTCGGCTCTGATTCACATAGGTGTAGCTCCTATGAGCCTAAAGTCTGTGTCCATCCTTCCATACCTTATTCAGTTCCCAGTATAATTTATCTTGTACATATATAGAAGCTTGGAAACAAAGGATGTAGATTTTTTTAATAATCGGAACATAGTTGCTAGGAAATCATGCAAGGCTGATGCTTCCTGGGAGACTTGAATGAGCGATAGTGGCTTGCAAGTTCTAGTTAAACCATTTATTTTTCTTTTTGCACCTTTGCGGCCAGTTTTGCGATCATTGTATCCCATATGTTGGAATTGTTTGTACTGGAAACATAATTTCAAAACTTATGTTATTAGCTGTTCACAGCACATGTTAACTCAGTACATTTTGTTTTGGTTGTTTCAGGCTGACATATGGCTCTTCAGCATGGATCAGCGAGACATTGTCATGCTAGCTAAGGATTACTCCGAAGAAATAAATAGGGAAACCAAACCAGCTATCATACTGCATAGTATCCTAATTCAGATCTGTCATGTTTTTGTTCTTTGTGTGTTGTCCAGTTTAGTGTTTGGAGCTTTGATGGTGATATTGGATGCAATGTATCCTTAACTTGAAATACAGATACGTTACCTCTTTTACCAGAAGACCCTGACTTGAACTCGCTGAGATATCCAGCGCGGACTCTGTTCATGGACGATGCACAGGTATCTAATTATAATCATTTTGCGGTGGCAGTTGTAGTGGCAGATGGTTGAACTTTAGTACTATGGTTTTACCATACGGGTGTACCTTCTGCATATCCATGATAAATTTACACAAGTGTTTCAATTCAATTCTAGCACTCCCCTCCTTGCAATTGGTTGGTTATATAGCTGAAATGTAATCATGAACTAAAGTTATACCACTTTTACTTGACTTCCTACCTTCTCAATCAAACTTCTTAGCCATTTTTTCAGAAAAAATTCTGTCAAAACTTAATTGAACAAGTCAACAATTCCATTTGCTCACAAGAAATTTGTCCCCGGCCATATTTCCGCCCCCTCTGTTTGTCCACCACATCGCCTGAAGCTGTTGATGTAAACCATCTAGATCGCTAATGTAAAAATTATGGCATTCAATATATTAAAATCGAAGGGAATATAATCCTAGAAGTACGAAGAGCAATACAATTTAATCCTTGTAACACTGAGCCCTATAGACTTAACATCCCAGTTGTACTGGTACTAGTATAAATCCTGGAAATACAAAGAGCAACACAATTTAATCCTCGTAACGCTGAGCCTTATAGACATAACTTCCCGTTTGTGCTGGCACTGTATAAATCCTGGAAATACAAAGAGCAATACAATTTAATCCTAACAACGCTGAGCCCTGTAGACTTCACTTCCCGGAGAGAAGGTTATTGCCTTTACAGAAAATTTTCTTTTATACAAAGTTCCAGCTGTCGGGAGGTTGAGTCGTGGGATTGCCTGTGCAGTAAAGCAGTTTTATCTCAAAACGCTGTATTGGCTCCATTTGTTGGGTTCTTCTGAATGTTGATCAAGTAGTTAAAAATATAACATTTCTTTCATGGTTTTTTGGTTCATTCTGCCAGTGTGACCATCGATATGCGTATCTAATATATTACAGTTTTTAGCGGACAGTCAGATTTCTAATCTTTAACTCACGTGTTACATAATATTGGAACCGTTTGTATGAAATGCTCGTCTGTTTATTTCAGGAGGCTTCAAATAGGAAAATAGAGTTGGCTTTCTGCCCACCAAAAGTAACAGTGTCTAACCCATTTCTGGAGTACATCAGATATGTTATATTCCCTTGGTTTGGAAAATTGGAGGTAGCTGACAAGAAAGGGAATGGCAGTAGCAAGTAATATTCTTTCCCTTATCTACCAAATGTATTCCTTTCTGTTTCTTGTGAAAGGCTGGTTTTTAATTCAGCAGTAGGATGCACAAAATTATATATATCTCATCCATAACATCGTAATATGCGTGCACTCGTTAATCACATCAGCACCAAAGAAATGTGTGCCCACAAATGTAATATTCTACAAAATGAATAAGTTGATAATATTATGCTCCAGTATTTGTGATAATTGTTGTCTTATGCAGGACATATGCAAGCATGGAAGATTTTGTTGTTGACTATGGAAGTGGCAATCTTGATTCTGCTGATGTTAAGCTGGCTTTTGAAAAAGGAATAAACAGCATATTAAAGGTAACATTTGCATTCTTAATTGTTTGTATCCAAATCGTACCCAAAGTCATGTTGAATTGTTGATTACCTCTGCCAGTACAACTGTTTAGATTCTCTTCAAAAGGGAAGTTAGTATAGTTACTAACAAGGTGAGTCTAAACCACATGTCAACCAGACAACCTGTGGCGAGTACAAATTTCAGGCTACTACCTTTTTTAGATATAGTCAGACAACTTTGACAAAAAAAAGAGACAGTCAGACAACCAAATAGCCATGTGTTTATGGCATGTGAGTGTTCTAGTTTATATCAACATGAGGATTAATGATAAATAAATGGGCAAGGTAACCAGCAAAACTGAGGGCTGATTTGATGGATCTTGCCAATATTAAGACCTGTTTTTTATCAAATATTCACTCGACAATTACATCTTCCATGTTTCAATAATATAGAAGTTCAATATATAATCCTCATTTTCTCGGAAGTAAAATATAGTGACATTGTAGAGCTATAAACTTTGGAGAAGGAGAAATTTTCGCTCTGTAGCGTAGGCCCAATCACTTTAATGCTGATGAATTGTGGCACATTTTCCTTTGCAACTCTTATCTTTTGTGGGGTGACAAGGAGATGTCAAAATAGGACCCCTGTAGCTCTTTCAAAACCGAATTAACTGATGCAACTTTTTCCTAGCCTGTAAAGTTGGGCCGAATTGTTAGTGTTCACTCAAAATTATTTCTGTTTTTCCTGACTTACAGAAGTGTGTGTTCTTACTTCAAAGCAATATTTTACCCTGACAATTTGTATGCACCTTTTGTCCTTCAAGCCTGTTCAGGATCACTTCATTAGCAACATTGAAGCCCAAAATCTATATTTCTCCTGTAAGGTACAATTATTGCTTACTGTTTGTATTTGTTTTGGTACAACACCTGAAAATGACATGTTTGAAGTTGGTAGAACTCCTGAAAATGACTTTAAATGTTTGAAATTGAGTGTGATGTTAATGTACTATCTTAACAGTTAACACCAAACAAAACTATGTGTAACAGCATTACGTATTGGATTAATCTGGTACTCCCTCTGTAAACTAATATAAGACGTTTTAGGTCACTACTTAACGTCTTATATTAGTTTACAGAGGGAGTACCATTTTGACTCGAGGCTTGCAATTCCAACAGCACAATAGTCATGTTAGCCCAAATTGCATGATCATCCGACGATGATATATCGATTGCCTATGTGTAAATGTAATGAGTATCTTAATATGTTCACCTGGTGTCCATGAACCTAGTTTTGTTGGTTCTGAACGGGGCCTGATGGGGCACTTAAGTAGGTGCTGGTAGTTTCGCTTACTAATCTACCAACATCTTCAGTAGGAGTATGTGTTAACTTCTGCAGGACCCATGCTTTCGCATATTGTAGACTAACTGTCAAAAAAAGGTAACATATGTCATCAGAAATAATTTGAACGAATAAAATTTACATGCAGTTATTTTGATCAGAGAACAGATAAATGAGATGTCTTGTTTGGGAAATACTAAACTTACAATGCGCCATCTGATAGAAAATGAAGAATGGGGCATATTGCAAGGGTTGTCTCATTCTTCCAACCATATTAAGCCAGAAAACATGGTGATGAGAAGCTTCTCTATCGCTTTCCCTTGTATTTGCCGGCCTGAAAGCTTGGGCGATGGGCGACTCCGCTGGCGCCTTCGCGGGCCCTTCCGCCGCCTCTGCCTCCGCGCCGCCGGCGCCCCTCCCCGCCCCTCCCCGCCGGCCTCTCCGGCCGCGGCCCCGCCGCCGCCCTCCGCGCCGGTCGCCCCGGCGGCTCCCTTCCGGTGGGCTGACTGCGCGGAGGACGCGCCGTTCCCCCCTCCCCCTCTCCCCCGGCTCCCTCCACCCCCCGCTCCTCCCGCCGGCCCGTCCTGCCCCGCCGGCTGGCTAGCTCAGCCCCCCACGTGAGGGGCTCTGCTCCCGGCAGGCGGGCGCCGCCGCCGGCCCCCTCGGCGCCCCGGAGCCCGGCTCGGGTGCCGCCCCCCCCCAAGGTGTGGCCTTGGCCGGTAGGGCTCTCCGCCGCCGCCGCGTGCTGGCCTGGGGCGTGGCCGGGCGCGCCGATCGGGGCCCCGCCCGCTCCTCCTGGCGCCGGCCGGCGGTGGGGCCCGGCCGCCGGCTCCTCCTCCCCCCCCCGCTGTCCCTCTCCCTCCCTCCCCTCCTCCCGGTCCCGTCGCCACGCCCGGCGCCGTACCGGCCGTTCATAGCGCATTTCGGCTCCTCCGGGCTCCATGTGCAGACGGCCCGGGTCGCCCGGCCCCCTCCCGCTGCCCTCGCCGGTCCGGCGCCGGCGGCGGCGCCGCTGGCCGCTTCCGGTAGGGTTTTCCCCTCCACCCCCGCTCTCCCCCGCGACACAGGCCACCCGGCGGGGCTTGCTGGGCTGCTGGGCCCCGGCCCATCGCGCCCGGTGGCCCCTGCGCGGCCCACCGCGGGTCGCCCCCCCTCCCCTCGCAGGCCGGCCCAATCTGGGTGGACCAACCCCGTGCCCTAGGCCCAGCGGAGGGGGCATCTGCTCGATTTGGCCTCCCCGTGGTCTCCCTCTGCCCCCGTCCCTGTGCGCCGCCGCCTCCTCTCCCCTTCCCCGTCCCGCTCCCCTGCCCACCTCCACCCCTCGCCTCGCTCCTCCGGCGCCCCCTGCCGCTCCCCCTCCATCGTCCGGCCGGCCAGCTCCCCCTCCCCGCCCGCTCCCCTCGCCCCGTCCCTCCCGGCCCCCGCCGCGCCGCGGTCGGCCATGCCGCGGGAGTGGAATGACCCGGCTCCCCGGGCGAAGCGGAAGGCGGGAGACCCCCCCCCCCCCGCGACTCGTCCCGCCCCTCCCCCGACTCCCTCCGGCGGGAGGAGGAGCTCCGGCGCGAGCTCCGGGAGCTTCGGGACGGCCGCCGCTCCCCCTCCCGCCGTGATGACCGGGCGCGGTCCCGGTCGCCGCGGGCGTCGTCGGGGGACTGGCGCGCCCGCCGGCGCTCCCCGTCGCCGTCCCGTCATCGGGAACGCTCTCCGTCCCCCTCCCGTCCGGCCCGGGTCGGCTCGCCTCGCCCGCGGGACGGTATCCTCCCCACCCCGGACACTTGCCGCTACGTCCCTCCGCACGCGGCCTCCACTGGGGCTGCGGCCCCGGCTCCGGCTCATGGTGGTGGCACCTCCCGCGGCCGTCCTGGGCCTGCCAAGAAGAAGAAGCGCCGGGGTGTCCGCCTCACTCCGACCGTGCCACCCCCCCGCGGGTCCGGGAGCCTCCTCCGCTCCGGGCCCCGTCTCCGATCTCCCTCGCCCCCATGCTTCAACTGTGGGGTGAGGGGGCATTCTTAGGTTGCTTGCGTCAACCCCCAGTGCTGCTACCTCTGCAAGGATCCCGGCCACCCCGCCATTCTGTGCCCGGATAGACCGGTGGTTTCGGAGCTCATGATGTATGGGCATGGGATCGAGGGGTTGGGCTTCTTCCACCTCGAGGTCCCGGACGCCCCTCCTCCGTCGCCCTCCCTTCAGGCGATTATCACGGTCGTTGATGGGGTGGCGTCCCCAGAGATGATCGAGGCTGAGCTCAACCACCTCTACCGCCACCAGTGGGACTGGGTGGTCACCCCCACAGCCGGCCACATCTTCTCCGTCGTCTTCCCCGACTCCGTCAGCTTCGGCTACGCGACGCGTAGTGGCCGGATCACTCTCGCGCTCAACCAGCTGGTTGTCGAGATATCCGAGCCAGTACTCGACGCTCAGGCCGTGGCTGTCCTCGACACCGCCTGGATCCTCATCTCCGGTCTCCCCGATATTGCACGGTCCGAGCTCGTCATCCGCCAGATGTCTCGCCTCTTGGGCAAGGTGGTGGTGGTCAACGAGCTCTCATTGCAAAAGGAGGAGGTGCGGGTCAAGGTCAAGTGCCTCGACTCCTCCAAGCTGCGCACTTCGGTCCGGGTCTTCTTCAACGACCAGGGCTTCGACCTCAGGATCGCCCCCGAGCCTCCCAACCACGTTGGGCGTCCCCGCTTCCTCGACGTCGGCCCCCCTGGTGACAACCCGGGGGCCGGCGGAGACTACCACGGCCGCCACCGCTCTCGTTCTCACCGCTCGGATGAGGAGGGGGCGTCCGAGGACTCCCGCTCCCCATCCCCCTCGCCCCCCCTCCGTCTGCGGGGGGCAAGGGCCGCCAGGCCGCCTCTCGCCCCCCGGTGGATGGCCCGCCGATCTCTGACGTGTCGCCATCCGAGGGGAGCGACATCTCCAGTGTGGGCCTGGTGGTCTGCCCGGCCTCCTCCCGCGCTCCCCCACCTCGTCCCCGCCACCTGTGCTGGCCCCGGTCGGCCTGCTCGGCGGCCTGCTCTCCGACTCTTCGGCGGCGCCCGCGGGTGGGGGGACGCCTCCTGTGGTTGTCCCCCCCACTCCGGCTTCGCCTCCCCCCGTCGCCGTCTCCTCCCCGCAGCCTGACGCTCCTCCGGCCCCGTCGTCTCCATGGGCTCCCTCGGAGGCCTGCTCTCCGGCCCCCAGTGCGCCTCCTCCCCCTCTGGCCGCACCATCACCCCCGGCCCAGATCTTCCTCGGCTGTGCTGGGTCGGGACTGCTGCCCTCCCCTCCGTCGTCTCCTGGGGCGGGGGCGGCCCGGATCATCACGCCTCTGGTGGCCCAGCCCCCCCTCCCCGGTCTGCCGCCTACTCCCGTCGCAGTCGGTCGGCCTCCTCCCCGGTGGTGGCCTCCCGCCGGAGTGCTCGGCTAGACGCTGCCCACCCTGAGGGCAGCCCGGCGCTGCCCATCCCCGAGCGGGCGGTGCTCCGCGCTACCGCCCGTAACCTGGAGCCAGGTACGCCCTCCATTCCCCCCTCTGCTTCGTCTTGTTCTTTCTCTGCGCTTGAGTCTGTTCCGCTGGGTCATCTCGCCAAAGTGGCCTCCGACTCCGCGATCATTTTCCGAGGGGAAGTTGGCCCCCCTCTCGCCCAGATCGCGGCCATCAGAGCCCGTGAGGTTCTCGATGGGAAACTTGCGGAGGCCCGGGCGGCCCTCCTCGTTCCCCCAGCCGCCTCTACGTCTGGGGGATCTTCCTCTCCGCCTCGGCCGCAGCCGACGGCCCCTCCTCCCTCGGTGGCCGTGCCGGAGATTCGGGGACGCACCCGCTCCCGCACGGCGGCCCTTCGTGCGCTTAGCGCTTCCTGTGTTCTGGGGTCAAGCAGCCCCCCAATGGCTCCTTAATGCGGGCCCTCTTCTGGAACATCCGCGGCTTCGGCCATGATGGCCGCCGCCGCCAGTTAGTGGAATACATGCGAGATGAGCACATCGACATCGTGGTTGTGCAAGAGACCATGCGTCGCGATTTTGCGCTCCCTGAGCTTGACCGGCTGAGCTCTCACCTCTTTGCGTGGCACTGGCTCCCTTCTAGTGGGAGCGCGGGCCACTCGGGTGGCATCCTTTTAGGTGTGAAGGATGCCACCTTTGAGGTGGGCAGCATGGATAGGGGCGAATTCTTCGTCAGCATGGAGCTTTTCGAGAGGTCGCTCAACTTCAAGTGGGAGATCATCATTGTCTATGGACCGGCCGATCATAGTAGGTCGGCCTCCTTCTTGGAGGAGCTCCACCGGAAAATCTCGGCCGCCTCCCTCCCCGTGGTTGTCGGGGGCGACTTCAACCTGCTGCGCGTTGCGGAGGACAAGAACAATGGCAATGTTTGCTTTGCCCGGATGGACATGTTTAACGACTTCATTGCCGACCTCGCCCTCCAGGAGATTGATCGGGTTGGGGCCCGTTTTACTTGGACCAACCGACAAGCCTCCCCGACCCTGTCCGTCTTGGACAGGGTCCTAGTTTCCCCGGAATGGGACCTCCGATGCCCCCTAGCCTCTCTTCGCGCCATCACCCGGATTGGTTCCGACCACGTCCCCTTGCTCCTCTCCTCCGCGGACGAGCGTCCGCCGATCCCCCCTCGGTTTCGGTTTGAGACCTGCTGGCTTTCCCAGGCCGGGTTTACCGACGCCGTCTGTGCTCGGTGGATCGAGGCTCGGGCCCACCCCCACCCTCGCCCCCCTTCTGCTATTGACGCGTGGCACTTCTGTGTGAAGCGTGGCCGGCAATTTATGAAGGGCTGGGGGGCCAACCTGGGCCGTGACGCCAGGGAGCGTAAGAAGGCGTTGCTCACCGCGATCCAGGCCCTCGACTTTCGGGCTGACGCGGTGGGTCTCTCCCCGGACGAGTGGCTCTCCCGCTATGACCTCGAAGACCAGCTCTCCGTGATTTACACCGATGAGGAAGCCTATTGGCGCCTTCGGGGCGCTCAGCGTTGGGTCCTGAAGGGTGACGCGAATACGGCTTACTTCCAGGCGATTGCCAACGGGCGCCGTAGACGCAACACCATTCCCTGCCTTTGGGATGGGGTAACCCTCCTCCAGGACCCCCGGGACATCCGCTCCCATGTCGACGGCTTCTATCGTTCCCTCTTCTCTCCCGCTCCTCGGAGCGGCATCTCCCTCGCCCCTGATTGTTGGGCCGGCGCCCAACTTGTCTCTGACGCAGAGAACGCGTCCCTGACGGCCCCCTTCTCTGAGCAGGAGGTCTGGGAGGCCATCAAGGGTATGAACTCCTCCTCTGCTCCGGGCCCGGACGGTCTTCCGGTCATTTTCTTCCAGACCTTCTGGAACGTGATTAAACCAGAGGTCATGGCCATCTTTGATGAATTCTTCGTGGGATCTATTGACCTAGGCCGCCTCAACTTCGGGACCATCTCCCTCATCCCCAAGGTCCCTGGGGCGACTGACATCCGCCAGTTCCGCCCGATTACGGTCATTAACGTGATCTTCCGGATCCTGGCCAAGGGGTACGCCAATAGGGTGACCCTGCTTGCAGATCGGATTACCCACCCTAACCAATCAGCCTTCACTAAGGGTCGGTACATCCTGGATGGTGTCCTGGTGCTTCATGAGGTTCTTCATGAGGTCCGGGTCAAGCGCCTGAAGGCGGTCTTTCTGAAGATCGATTTTCACAAAGCCTATGATACGGTTAGCTGGTCCTTCCTTAGGGAAGTCCTTCTTCGGAAGGGCTTTGACGACCGGTGGATCACGAGAGTCATGCAAATGGTCTCTTGCGGTCGCACGGCGGTCAGCATCAACGGCGAGATCGGTCCCTTCTTCCCTACCCTATGTGGGGTGCGCCAAGGCGACCCCTTCTCCCCGTTCCTCTTCAATATGGTCGTGGACGCTTTGGCCTCCATTCTCGATAAGGCTAAAGCCGCGGGCCACATCCGAGGTATTACCCCCCACCTCTCTGGGGGCTCGGGAATCTCCATCCTCCAGTATCCTGACGACACGATCATCATGGTCGAAGGCTCGGAGATGGACATCACCAACCTCAAGTTCCTCCTTCTTTGCTTCCAACAGATGTTGGGCCTCAAGATCAACTTCGATGAGAGCGATGTTATGGTGATGGGATATTCCCCCGCTGAGTCTGTGGCCATTGCCAACAGACTTAATTGCCGCCTGGGCTCTTTCCCCACTACCTACCTTGGGACGCCCATTAGTGACTCGCGCCTCTCTGTCGCAGACCTACGCCCCTCCGTGACCAAGCTCCAGACCAGATGCGAGCCCTGGCAGGGGAGGTGGCTTTCCAAGGCGGCCCGGACTATCCTTATCAACTCCTCCCTCTCCAGCCTCCTCTTGTTTCTTATGAGTTTCTACAGCCTCCATGAATCTCTCCATAAGGAGATCGCCAAAATCCAGTCCCGATTCTTCTGGGCTGGCGAGCATGGCAAGCAGAAGTATCACATGGTCAGCTGGCCTGACATCTGCAAGCCCAGGGAGCAGGGTGGATTGGGCATCATGTGCTCTAAACGGATGAATATTGCCCTTCTATCCCGGTGGCTGTGGCGTATCACGCAGGGTCATGGTGGCCTCTGGCTGGACATTATCCAGAACAAGTACCTGCGTGGTCAACCCCTTGCCTTCTGCCAGAAATCGGGAGGTTCTCAGTTCTGGCAGTCCCTCGTCCAGCTTCTTCCGGTGCTCCACATTGGTACCTCTATCTCGGTGGGGTCCGGCCTCTCGACGCTCTTCTGGTTTGATCGCTGGGCCGGCGACTCTCCCTTTGCGGCCCGCTTCCCCACCCTCTTCTCTATCGCTGTCGTCCCCATGATCTCTGTTGATAGGGCCCTTCTTGACTTAGGGCGCCTCGCTTTCCGTCGGCCATTTGGGCCGGCGGAATCCGCCGCCTGGCGTGAGTTGCTTGACTGCGTTGCTCTGCATGAGCCGGTGGTGGATGGGGATCAGGATCTTGTGCGCTGGCACCTGGAGCCGCCGGGCCAGTTCTCTACCAAATTGCTATACTTGGCCATTTCCCCCTCCTCCGCTCCCCTCCCCCTATAGATGGTGTGGTCCGTCCGCGTCCCCCTGAAGATTCGCATCTTCATGTGGCAGTGGATCCGTGGACGGATCCCGTCCGGTGTGGAGGTCCGCAAGCGTAATGGCCCGGGCACTGGTATCTGCCCCCTCTGTGCTGTTCCCGAGGACTCCAACCACATCTTCTTCGCCTGCGTCTCCGCCCGGTTCCTCTGGAGCTGCTTTCGCGAGATTGTCGGTGGGAGTTGGTGCCACACCAATTTCCCGGACTTATTTGCTGAACTCCAATTGTCCCCTTCGTCCTCTCGCCACATTAGGTGGTTCGAGGTTGGGGTCCTTGCCTGGACGCTTTGGACCATTCGCAATAAGCTAGTGATCCAGCGTACTCCTCTTCGTCGCGCTACTGATGCTCTCTACAAATTCTCGGGTTTCTTGCAGCTTTGGCGGCCGCTTAGCCGCCCCCTGGATTGGGACGCCATCTCTGCCTTCATCGCCGATCTCCGCTCGATGGCCGTCCGCCTGTCGCCTCCGCCGGAGCCTGACTAGATCGCCTGCACTGGGCAGGCTTTGTTTTTTCTCTTTCTTCTGGGCTTGTTGAGATGTGCCCTCAGCAGAACCTTAATACTTTGTTGTGGTACTTGGGTGGTGTGTGTGTGTGGACCTGTTGTGGTTGTATGTCTTGTGGCGGTTTGCTTTATTTATAAAGCGGGGCGAAAGCCTTTTTCGGTAAACATGGTGATGTTTAATTTTGCCTTCTTCTACTTCAGTTGCAGGATCAAATTACTGCAGATACACGGAAGATTATACTACAGAATGAGGATATTGTCTGGGGTGTAAGTTTTCTCATTCCGAACTGATAGATCTGCTCGGGGTCTTGTTAGCGTTAATCTTGAAATATATTATTCTAAGACAGCATTGAACTGTTGATGGCATCGTATGTTTTAGCTTTCTACCTTTTTATTCCTGTGGTAGAGGTCGAAGAGCAGCAGGGGTGGAGCTGCCACTATGATGTTGGGGTCAGCTGACCCCAACGAACTTAGGCAAAACGTGGAGTGAATTGCTGCCAAAGTGCAATGAGTCTTCTTCGCAAAGAAAGTGCAGTTAGTCTTGATGGAATAGATGAGCCCATTGAAATCTTTGGCTGACTGAAGATGATATGTTAGATTGCCGGAGGGAGAAATAAAGGCCTCATAGTAACTTATTGTTCCGAAATATGCAAGGAATTGTTGGATAGGCTGCTTAACTTATTGTCCCGGTGGGTGGCTTTACTTTCCGTGTGTGTATATATCACAACATTGTTTTTATATACTCCCTCTGTCTCAAAATAAATGTACTCTTGTACTATCTCCGTCCGGGTTTATTGGACCTCTTCGTGCTTTGGTCCAGATTTTGAGCATGTATAGACTAATAAAATATAAAGTATATGCTATAAAAAATTATACTGTTAGATTTGTATTTGAAAGAGCTTTCCGATAATATAACTTTTGTAACATATAGTTTACATTTTGTTAGTTAAATTTTTAAGTCAAACTTTAGCCCAAAATAAGAGGGGGCCTAATAAACCCGGACGGAGGTAGTACAACATTGGTACTACTCATTTTAGGTTGTGCATCGTGACCAAGGTGAAGGAAAAACATGTTCAAAAAAAAAGGTGAAGGAAAAACGAGATGACTTAACGAAAGTACCATTCTACACCCACGAGCAAATGCTCCTGGTGTGAACAGTAAAATCAAAAAAATAGAAAAAAAATTCAAAAAATTCTGAATTTTTTTATGACATACTTTCGCAAGTGTTTCTTGTGCATGGAAAAATTCATCACGAAATCACATTCGTGGAAGTCGTGCCGAAAAAAACAAAATCAAAGCTCCAAAATGCTTTTGTAGTAACACTTTCAGAGCATCGATTTTGTTTTTTTTACCACACCTTTCACCAATGTGATTTCACGATGAAATTTTACGTGCACAATAAACATTTGTATAAGTATGCCACAAAAAAATCAGATTTTTTTTACTTCTTTTTGACTTTTTTTTATTTCACTGTTCACACCAGGAGCATTTGCTCCTGGGTATAGAAACTCCACTTCCATGACTTAATTGCTAATTAATAGCATTGCATGCATAGTGTGTTTGGTAGCCTCAAGTCACTAAAAGCATATACACCCACATCTTTTATTGGTTGATTTCTTTATTTATGTCAACGAGGTGAAAGTTAATGCACCGCGTCTAAGTGTTTTGGAATTGTTTGGTTTTCATAAGATGACTTGTACACTTAGACGGAGGGAGTATAAAGTTGTATAGTACCACTCCCTCCAATCCCTAAAGGCTGGTCATAGTGGGGAGTAACTTAGACTAGTTACTATCTCTATAGTGCATAATATTATAGATTAGTATCATAGATGGTCTCATTTATTGCCATGCATGACACATAGTAGCATCACATTTATTATGTTATAGTATTTACCTATGTTACTATAACCATCTTTCTCTTCTTTAATTGCCTGCCACATAAGCATGTTTGCGAGTCCCAAGTGCATGATACTACTTATGTTACCCCACTATGGCCAGCCTTATACAAGGTCACTTTGTTTCTCGTGTCGAATTTTGATTTAATTTTGGTCAATACAATATGGGTTACATGTCATAAAAAATATATGAGATGGATGTATGGCCACAAGGAATGATCGAGTCCGGAATGATGATATACGAGATAGAGTTGGGGTAGCACCAATTGAAGAGAAGCTTGTCTAACATAGCGGACGGTTAAAGTGTGCGGAGAATGTCAAGAGAGGACGGGGTAGACCAAATTTGACATGAGAGAAGTCCGTTAAGAGATACCCGAATGATTGGAGTATCACCAAAGAGCTAGCTATGGACATGGGTGCGTGAAAGCTTGCTATCCATGTGCCAGAGCCATAAGTTGGTTGTGAGACCTTATGGGTTTCACCTCTAGCCTACCTCAACTTATTTGGGACTAAAGGTTTTGTTGTTGCTGTTGTAGAAAGTTTTTTGATAACATATTTTTTATAGCATATAACTCACCTTTTATTGTTAAAATTAATGGTCGAAGTCAGATATAAACATATGAAGTGGCTTGCACAGTACTCCCTCCGTTCGGATTTAGCAACGTTTTTTTTGCGAAAACCCCCTCCATCTATTTCCGACCGAACCCACGGTCCTCGACCTCACTCTCTTCTCCGGCTGGCCGCCGCGGTCCGTACGGTGCTCTTCTCCGGCTCGCCGCCGCGCTGCCGCCGCGCTCTCCCCCCTCCCCTCCCCTCCCCACCTTCTATCGCGTCGCCGCGCTCTCCTCCCCCACCTTCGGTGGCCTAGCCACGCTCCTCTCCTCCTTCCCGCGGCGACGGATTGGGTTCAAGCTTCGACCTTTGAGTTCAAGTCGGCGACGGATTCCGTCGATGCGAGGCCTTCACCGCCGCCAAGCTCCTGGCGCCGGTGGCCGCGAGCTTCAGGGGAGACCCCATCCTCTCTCCCTCCCAGATCCACCACGCAAAGCTCGCCTCGCTCGCGCCTGCTCCGCTCCGTGCCCCCGAGGCTCCGTGCCCTCGCGCCTGCGCCTGCTCCGCTCCGTGCCCCCGACACCCCTGCTCTGCTCCGCCATGGAGGATGCGCTCCGCCATGGAGGATGCTGCTCCACCCCGCCATGAAGGATGCTGCTCCACCCCTGCGCCGCTCCGTGCCCCCGACGCTATGGAGGACGCCGCTCCACCCCTGCTCCAGCCTCAAGGTACTCCACCCCTGCTCAAGCCTGAAGGAACAACCATGGAGCTGCTTGTGAATGTTGCGCTGCTGTTCATCTCTGAATGTTGGGCTCCATATCTGAATATTGAGTGCTCCTGCATATTCTGAATTACTAGTGCATCCAGGAATCATTTAAGTTATGAACCATTGCATATTCTGAATTTTGTTCTACTCGTTATGGTAGTGTTGCTGCTAGATGATGATGCCATGCTCTATGTTGTACTCGATGTTTCAAACTGCATAAAAGTTCTGCATTGCCACTGAACTGGAGCATTTTCTGGTCGCCGCCTTGCTTGCGGGTTTCGCCGGCATAGGGAGGCCACGAGGACCATGTTGGCGACGTCGATCGGTTGGTCGCCCTGCATCTCAAGTAAGCAAGGAGGGAGCTTGCTGCCATCAAGATCACCTGGTACTCCTCCCAATCCTGAATCCAATCTTATTACCTTACCTACAGTAGCAATCTCAAAACTACGTAGTCCTGAATTTTGGCAACTCATCATCTGAAACAATACATACATTCTGTTTTCTTTCTTGACATTACATAACATCCCTTCCTTTAATACCAAGGCCATCAAATACCAACTGAACAGTCACTGCCCAGTTTTTGATGATCAAAAACCAGTCCTCGACCTGCAAGTTTGTTTCATAAACTGGGCAGTGGCTGATGCATTTGGAAGTTTTGACCTATAAATAGACCCCATTTTCATTTGGAACCAGCATTCTTCATAGACATAGGATTCTTGTTACATGAAGACCATCAAATGCCAAATGAACTGTCAATTTTATATCATCGATGATTAATTAAAAACTAGTCCTGAACCTGCAAGTTTGTTTTTTAATTCCCTAAATAATCTCTTCCAACTTGCAAGTTTTGACACATACAGTACTCCAAATTTAGGAGTACATCTCAAGTAAGCAAGGAGGGAGCATCTCAAGATTCAGTGTAACAAAGATTAGATTCTACAGTACATCAATGTAACAAAGATTAGATTAACTATAATTAGTCAGATATAATTAGTCAAGCTCTCTGTTTGGAGTAGATATAATTAGTCAGATGTGATCCAGTAAGTTGAGATACTTGACTATATCCGGTAAGTTGAGAAACTTGAGTAGATTTTAAAAACACTTTGCTGAATCTACTCCAGGAGTATATGCACCATGTAATCCAGTAATCATCTGACTACCCTTGCTTAATTCCCCAATCGAGTCCTGAGCATCTCAAATGGGGATAATGCTGGTGATTTGAGTGACAACATGGGGAGTACCTTCAGAATACACAATATAACCAACAGTAGAGAATAGATGAATCGATTGTCAGTTGATTGTAGCACTAGCTGACCCCAAGTAAAGAAGAGTTGCTCTTTTCCTGCTGCTTGGAGGCTGCTGGTGCTCTTTTATTGCTACTTGAAGGCTCCTGGTTCTCTTTTCCTGCTGCTTGGAGGCTACTGGTACTCGAAGGGTGTTTCTGCCGCTTGAAGGAGGTGGCTGCTCTTTTCCTGCTGCTCGGAGGCTGCTCGTGCTCTTTTCCTGCTGCTTGAAGGTTGTTGCTGCTCTTTTCCTGCTTCTTGGAGACTGTTGGTACTCGAAGGGTGTTTCTGCTGCTTGAAGGCTCCAGGTTCTCTTTTCCTGCTGCTTGGAGGCTGCTGGTACTCGAAGGGTGTTTCTGCTTCTTCAAGGCTGCTGCGGCTCTTTTCTTGCTGCTCTTTTCCTGCTGCTTCTGCTCTTTTTCTGCTGCTAAGATTGCTTCTGCCTCTTTTATAAAGGCTATGGTCTGTTCAACTAGCTCACGGTCGATAGATAGAGCTATAGGAAGTCGTCCTTCTGCCTGCCGGCGTTCCTTGTTCATGTGAGGGATCGAGTAGTTTATCGCTCCCTTATTTCTCATTACTTCTCGGATGCATGACTGCAGCGTCACGAAGCTTCTAGCTAGCTTATCAACCGGGTAGTTTCGATATTCCTCCTCCACACCTTCTATCAGTTCCCTGATGCTTTGAGGTGCTCTGCTATCAGTGTGGGACTGAAGAGACCTGAATATGCAGAGATCAAGAATGTTCATGTCGGGACTGTTTGGAGGCTGTTGAAGCAACTTAATATCCAAATCAGTCTGTTCTATGACTTGTCGGAAAACCGGGTCATCGGGAAGAATATGTGGCGTGGCATTATCTTGTTGGATATAGATTGTCCGTCCTTCATCTTCGTCCGGCCAGCGCTCTTGGATCGCAGGAATAAGTTTCTCACACATGTAATACCTCATTACATCTCGTGTGACTTTCAATGATTTGAGCTCGAGCGTCCCTTTATCTCTGTTTTCACTGGTTCTTTGAGCAGGAGACTCTGTGACAAAAGCCCAAATGCCGAGCTTTCCATCAAAAGTGACCTCACCACCTTTGCCGTATCTTGGTTTAGCCACGGCTGCGAGAAACATCACCTTGGCGATGCTATCCTTATGATGCAAGGTGCGCAAGGGGTTGGGTTCTTCGGGAAGCAAATAGTAGTTGTTCACCTCCCCAGTCATGTTGAACCACTTTTCATCCATGTAGGCTATGTTGTCTAATTCCCGTGTCGCAGACCAATAATCTTCACACATAGCCAAGCACCATTGCAATCTCTTTACAATGTTGGACAGGTTTAAGTGGGGCCTCAACTTATTACTGTGACGCTTCAAATGACCCCACTCGAACCTTGAGTGTAAGGTCGTGCAGCTTACACCCAATGCCTTTGACAGACCTCGCAATGTTCTCCTTCTGTTCAATGGGATTGTCACCACCCTCGACAGATCCAAATCTTTCCGCTTGCGGCCAACTCTACCTGGCTTTTGATTTGAGACATCAACTTTCTCCCCTTTTTCAATCTGTTTAAGAGCTCTTTGCCATATTCTCTCAACAGTTCTTATGGTTGTATCGAGTAGGCTAGCAATGACCTGCTTGTCTTTTTTCACAACTTGTCCATTTTGGGTGTTGATCACCATGAGTGCAAAAAAAATACCATATCTCTCCTCATTTGTGAGTTCCTCATGAATTGGTTTCTGTACAGCACTTCCTCATGAATTGCTTCCTCTACACCACTTGCTTCTTCATGAATTGGTTCCTCTACACCACTTGCTTCTTCCCCTGTCAAATAAGGAGCAAAAGATAAGTCATGTAGCTATTGCAAATAATAGGAGTAGATCATGAAAATGAAATGCAAATGCAAAAGTTTTGGAGGTAGTACTGTACATGTTGCTTCATTATTGACTGGTTCCTCATTGTTGTATTGTTGTTGACTGTTCTGTTCTTCCTGTTGATCTGCAGGTTCTGAGGCATCATCTTGTGGAGGACTCATGTTAAGATCAATCCCAAACATCATTGCGGCAGTGGAGCACTTGCTCAGGTAACTGTTCATGTTCCAATAAGAAAGAACATTCTGGTCAAGTTAAATCAGCTAAATCAAAGAGGCACCTGAAAATAGTTCTCTCCACAAGAATTGTTTGCTAGACTGATGGTTATTGCTTCATTGGTTATTTGCTTCATTGGTTATTGCAGAACAAGTAGGTAGTGATGGGCTGCTTGCTTGAGCCTACACCATGCTGTCTTTTGTTCAGACTTCAGAGTAAACAAAGAGCAGCTGTTAAAAGCTTTGTTTCTTTTACAATTCCTAGATAAGTGGAACAGTGGAATGACATTTGGCATTCAGGACATGTACCACTTATTTTGCATTCAGGACATGTTTGCAAAATGCATAATGCAAATGTTCAAGCTCTATTCAAGTTCTGTTTAATCCAGCTTCATTTGGTATTCAAGTTCTGTTTAATACCAGCAGCAATTAAGTTCTCTTTAATTCAGTATTCAGTACAGAACATCAAGTATTCAGTATTCATAAACATCAAGGTGGACCCGGCCGAGCTCTGCCGGTGGCTCAAGAGGAAGATGAGGAAGGATGTCAAGATCGTCTGCCCTCATCCGCCGGCTGCGAATCCTAAGCATGTGTGTATCTATCTTGTTTCTCTCTAGTGCTACCTTCAGATTGAAGGATCATGTGTACCATCAGTATTCCGTGTAATATTAATACCCAAAGGAATGCACTTCTGAATTTGTATCGTACTTTGGTTGGTATCCTCTGCAAATAGCAAAAAGGAACATACGTACTGTGTGCTTGCCAGAATGATGATACAGAGACCAAATTGCAACAAAAAGTAGAAACAAGGGAACCTATTGGTCTAAGGCCGTTGTAAAAGAAGAGATCAATCTGCAGCTCCAAACAGTGAATTTGATTGACAGATTTTACAACTTCAGAGAGTGATATTTTTTTCCCTGTTTCCACAATTACCTCCACAACTCAGACTAAACCCCGCTTCTTGTTTGCAGAAAATGATACTGGTTCTGGGAAGCAGCTCAAGAACCGGGAACCGGGGACAATCAAGGGAGGTGATCAGCAACAGTAAGAAGGCTCTGCTAGACAATGCCCTGAGCTAGCCCGACGCGTTCAAGAAACTAGAATCACTCACTCAGTGCCCTGATCTTTCAAGTATTAAGCAATCCAGCAATTAAGAACTCATGATCTGAGTAATTCAGTATTCAGCTTTACAATCAAGTTCTTTTTAATTCAGCAGCAACAGCAACAGAGGCGGGGGCGGGGAATACCAGCAGCAACAGAGGCGAGGGCGGGCACGACCTTCGGAGGAGGGCCAGCACGGAGAGGAAGACCCTGGGCTTAGAGGAGAGGTTGAGCAGGGCCAACGCGGCGATGAAGACCCTGGGCCAGAGCGGCGACGAAGACCCAGCGCCGCGACGGCGTCCAAAATTGTCCGCGGCGACGGCGGCCAAGGCGGACCAAATCGAGGACCTAGTCGTCGATTTACTGCTTCTTGGCACGATTCAGAGGGAGGTGACAAAGAGGAAGAACTTTAGGAGCAATCCCGCTGCTCAGGTAGGCCAGCTGGGCGGCGGCGCAAGGCGCCTCCGTGGAGGTCCTGCACGTCTCCTCCGCGACGATGCAGGTCGTCTCCTGCACAGGCGGCTTGGGTCCTGCGACGCGCGGAGACTCTCTCTGGGTGCTGAGGAGAACGGGGGAGGAAGACGGGGGATGGTGGTCGGAGCCGGCGACGCGCGAGCGACGGTGGAGAAGTGAGGAAGGAGACGGGGGCGTTTTTCAAATGATTCAAAAGTATAAGGACATGTTTGCAAAATGCATAATGTACAGCAGCCGCAACATCTAAATCTGAACGGAGGGAGTACAAGAGAATGGAAAGAACTAAAGTGGAGTCACTTATTTTAGGATGTAACGAGTATTTATTAAGGCAGTGGGGCCAGGCTTCATCTTTTATACGTTCCCTTGAGTTGTCTTTTTTAATCCATTTTAATGCTGTCAGACATCTCGGCTGGTGTAACTGTACCCGGCGTTGGAACGAGTTGACATTGTTCAGAGCTGGAAGCAAATTCTGAATGCCTTGCAAAGGGGGGTGAACACCCGAGGCACCACTTAACAAAGCAGATCCAACCGACGTTGGCACCACTCAACAAATACCCGACGCAGCCCATATCCCTATGGGAACGAGCGCCTGGTGATTCCAAGACCATGCGAGCTCGTCCGCTCCTATCAATTTTTGAATATATATTCACTTTCTTCATGCCAACTATGTAAACAAACCCTGCTGTTCACCCGTATGCTTGTACAGTACTCCCTCCGTAAACTAATATAAGAGCATTTAGAATACTAAAGCAGTGATCTAAACACTCTTATATTAGTTTACAGAGGGAGTATATAACAAGAAAAAAGGCAGAAAACCACAAGTTGCAGAATGGAAAGCATCTGCAAAGTTCCCACTTGTGCGGATAGTAGAAAACTTGTGAAGTACTCCCTCTGTTCCTAAATGTAAGTCTTTTTAGACATTTCAAATGGACTACAACATATAGATGTATGTAGACATATTTTAGAATGTAGATTCATTCATTTTACTCTGTATATAGTCATTTGTTGGAATCTCTAAAAAGACTTATATTTGGGAACGGAGGGAGTGGATGCTTCGTTTCATCGGACACTAACTGACATTTCCTTGCAGGTTTGTCTGCACCAAATTTGTTCTAAAACTCTTGCCATGTCTGTAGTTGTCATCCCGTGCATTGTGAAACTCCTGCTGCTATCTAGACTGCCCTGGAAGTAAGGAGGAAGAATAATTAGCATGTGCTCGACATATTCAGAAGATGCAAGGAATATTTTGTATGCATGAACGATTAATCAGGAAAGAGACCAACACATGATTTGATTGAACTAACTTATAACGGGGTGGATGGAATTTACAGCGAATGGTAAGATCCAACGACGATTAAATTTTACACTATGTTATGGTACTATAGCAGAGTTACTACATGGAACATTATGTTCATCTTAGCAGAGTGCATCTGCCTTTTCCATTTCAAATCCAAGTAATCATGCTAACGGCTATTCCTATCATAATCACAAGAAAAATCAAAATAGCAAAGCAACAGTAACACACTTTGATCTAGCCATTACATGGTCCAACAACAATTGACCCATATTCCTTGTAGGCTACTGCCAACGCACACTAAAGGCAAATGAATTGTGGGATATCAACTACAAAGGCAGGAGTGGTCCCAAACATGTGGGGAAACTGAATTGTGGACAACTAAAAATGCTGGACAGAAAATTACCTAAAAACAGAGACGAATCAATTCCTTTCCAAAGACTCTGCTGTATTAGTACTCCCTCCGTCCGGAAATACTTGTCATCAAGATGAACAAAAGGTGATGTATCTAGACGCATTTTAGTTCTAGATACAACCCTTTTATCCATTTTGATGACAACTATTTTCGGACGGAGGGAGTACCTGACAATACATCCTGCAAAAAGTGAACAAACAGTTACAAAACAAAATGCTACAATATCGCACGAGTAAATAATACAAGGACTCATTCGAAAAAAATAACTTTAATAGATTTAGCTCAAGATAACGCACCAATATCTGTGTAGCAGAAGGTCTCTTTGCATCATCAGGGTGGAGCATCATCTTCAAGAGAACAAAATCCCCAATAAATCCATCTAGAAGTTCAGTTTTTCAAGGGCAGCATCAAGATCAAACTTAAGCCACGGCGCCCATGACGCTATCACTCTTCTGACACACCTACTGAACTCCTCCGCTTTTCTTTTCCGTGGATACAAGGTGCACATCTCAAAATATATGATCCCACAAGAAAAAATATCGGCCTATTCAAAGAAGACAATATGTAAAGAGAATACAATGGTCAGATTTTGGTGAAGAAGCTGTTAGGATTGAGCAACTAAGCTTTACTGAGGGCCAAAGGCCAGTACATATACAGATGTGGTAAAGTGCAGAAAAGCCCCTTATACAATGGGGATGTACACAATAAACTATACACATCTAACACCCCCCCTCAAACTCATGGTGGATCAACAACACTGAGTTTGGAGAGGAAAAAGCCATGCTGCGCTCGAGTCTGTGCCTTCATGGAGAAGTCAGCCAACTGTAACTCAGAGGGCACATAGTGAAGAGCGAGAGTCTGATCCTGCACAGCAGCACGCACAAAGTGGGCATCCACACCGATGTGCTTGGTGAGCTCATGCTTCACTGGGTCACGCGCAATACTGATAGCACCGGTACTGTTGGACAGGAGGGGAGTTGAGGTAGTAGCAGACACACCAAAATCCTCAAGTAACCACCGTAACCAGATCACCTCAGCCGTCAACATAGTCATGGCTCACAACTCAGCCTCTGTACTCGAGCGAGAAACTGCAGTCTGTTTCTTTGTCTTCCAGGCAATAAGAGAGCCTCCAAGAAAAACACAGTAAGCAGACAGCGAGCGTCGATCAGAGGGATCACTAGCCCAGGTAGCATTAGAGTAGGCCTGGAGCTCAAGAGCGCTGGAGCGGGGAAAGAAAAGGCGCTGAGAGATCGTGCCACGAAGATATCGTAGAACACGAAGGAGGTGACTATAGTGGACAAAGGTGGGGGCTCAAACGAACTGACTCAGGATGTGGACAGGATAGGAGATGTCAGGACGCGTGACAGCAAGATAGACAAGGCTGCCAACAAGGTGACGATAGCGAGTGGGATTAGGAAGAGGGTCACCATCAAAGGCACGAAGCTGAACGTTGAGCTCCATAGGAGTCACAACGGTGCGCTCATCACCAAGAGCAGCGCGAGCAAGATCCTGAATATATTTTTCTTGGGAGATGTAGAAGCCATCAGAGGTCGAGGAGATCTCAATCCCAAGAAAATATGGAAGAGGACCAAGGTCAATCATGAGGAATTGGTCTCGAAGGCGAGCCTTAACAAAGGCAATGTACTCAGAGTCGTCACCAGTGATGATCATGTCATCAACATAGAGAAGGAGAAGAGTCCGACCACAAGGAGACGTGTGGACAAACAACGCGGGATCATGATCACTGGACAAGAAACCAGCGGCAGTCACCACAGAGGCAAAGCGCTCAAACCAGGCACGAGGGGCCTGTTTGAGACCATAGAGAGAGCGACAAAGTCTACAGACCATGCCATCAGGAGCATAGTACCCCGGTGGTGGCTGCATATAAACCTCCTCACGTAACTCGCCATTGAGAAAAGCGTTCTGAACATCAAGTTGAGAGATAGACCAATGACGAACAGAAGCTACAGCAAGGAGAGTGCGGACAGTGGTCATGTGGGCCACAGGAGTGAATGTCTCATCATAATCATGTCCCTGCTCCTGCAGGAAACCACGAGCCACAAGACGCACTTTGTAACGCTCAAGTGAACCATCGAAGCGAGTCTTGACCTTGTAGACCCACTTGCAGGTGATGGGACGAACGCCAGAAGGGAGGGAAACCAGATCCCAAGTGCCAGAGCGCTCAAGAGCCACAAGCTCTTCGGCCATCGCAAGTTGCCATTCAGCCTGAGTCATGTCAGTCCGATAGGAGGTGGGCTCAGCAAGAACGGAGAGACCGTACCGATCAGGAGAGTAGCGATCAGGCGGAGGGCGAGGCCAAGCACGGAGGTTGTGAACCGGGGTAGGCGTGAACAGAGGTGCACCAGAGGTGGAAGGTGTTGGATAAGTGAGCAACTACTTTCACAAGAGGGCCAAAGGCCAATACATATACATGTGTAGGGTAAAGTGCAAGAGACCCCTTATACAATGGGGATAAACCGAAAAGGGCTATACACATCTAACACCCCCTCTCAAACTCATGGTGGATCAACAACACTGAGTTTGGAGAGAAGAAAACTATGCTGCACGCGAGTCTGAGCCTTCGTGAAGAAGTCCGCCAACTGTAACTCAGAGGGCACATAGTGAAGAGCAAGAGTCTGATCTTGCACAGCAGCACGCACAAAGTGGGCATCCACACCAATGTGCTTGGTGAGCTCATGCTTCACCGGGTCACGCGCAATACTGATAGCGCCAGTACTGTCTGACAATAAGGGAGTCGAGGTAGTAGCAGACACATCAAAATCCTCAAGTAGCCACCGTAACCAGATCACCTCAGCCGTCAGCATAGCCATGGCTCGCAACTCAGCCTCTGTACTCGAGCGAGAAACTGCAGTCTGTTTCTTGGTCTTCCAGGCAATAAGAGAGCCACCAAGAAAGACACAATAAGCAGACAGCGAGCGTCGATTAGAGGGATCACTAGCCCAGGTAGCATCAGAGTAGGCCTGGAGCTCAAGAGAGCTGGAGCGGGGAAAGAAAAGGCGCTGAGAGATCGTGCCACGAAGATATCGTAGAACACGGAGGAGATGACTATAGTGGACAGAGGTGGGGGTTGAAACGAACTGACTCAGAATGTGGACGGGATAGGAGATGTCAGGACGCGTAACAGCAAGATAGACAAGACTGCCAACAAGGTGACGATAGCAAGTAGGATTAGGGAGAGGGTCACCATCAGAGGCACGAAGCTGAACGTTGAGCTCCATAGGAGTCACAACGGTGCGCTCATCACCGAGAGCAGCGCGAGCAAGGAGATCCTGAATATATTTTTCTTGGGATGTAGAAGCCATCAGAGGTCGAGGAGATCTCAATCCCAAGAAAATAGCGAAGTGGACCAAGATCAGTCATGAGAAACTGGTCGCGAAGGCGAGCCTTAACAAAGGCAATATAATCAGAGTCATCACCAGTGATGATCATGTCATCAACGTAGAGAAGAAGAAGAGTCCGACCACGAGGAGACGTGTTAACAAACAACGCGGGATCATGATCACCGGGCAAGAAACCAGCGGCGATCACCACAGAGGCGAAGCGCTCAAACCAGGCGCGAGGGGCCTGTTTGAGACCATATAGGGAGCGGCGAAGTCTACAGACCATACCATCAGGAGCATGGTACCCCGGTGGTGGCTGCATATAAACCTCCTCACGCAACTCACCATTGAGAAAAGCGTTCTGAACATCAAGTTGAGAGATAGACCACTGACGGACAGAAGCCACAGCAAGAAGAGTGCGGACAATGGTCATGTGGGCCACAGGAGCAAATGTCTCATCATAATCGCGCCCCTGCTCCTGCTGAAAACCACGGGCCACAAGACGAGCTTTGTAGCGCTCAAGAGAACCATCGAAGCGAGTCTTAAGCTTGTAGACCCACTTGCAGGTGATGGGACGGACACCGGAAGGGAGGGGAACCAGATCCCATGTGCCAGAGCGCTCAAGGGCAGCAAGCTCTTCGGCCATCGCAAGTTGCCATTCAGGCTGAGTCATGGCAGTGCGATAGGAAGTGGGCTCAGTCATAACAGAGAGACCGTACCGATCAGGGGAGTAGCAATCAGGCGGGGGGCGAGGCCGAGCACGAAGGTTGTGAACCGGGGGAGGCGTGAGAGGAGGTGCACCAGAGGTGGAAGGCTCATCAGAGGAGACATCCTCAGTACGAGATCGACGAGTATAGTGGAGAGGAAACAGGGAGAGAGGCCGACGGACTGGAGAGGATGGGGGAGAGGTGGAGGAGGATGGAGAAGACGGGGTCGGTGGTGAATGAGAAGGAATGAGAGGTGCCGGAGGAAGGTGACACATGAGGCACATAACAGGGTGTATCGGGAAGGAGAAGGAAAGAAAGGTCGTCCACAGAGAAACTCAAGGAAGAAGAACGGGGATAGTAAGAACGAGACTCATCAAAAGTCACATCACGCGAGATGCGCAAGCGACGACCCACTGGATCCCAACATCGATAGCCATTGTGCTCATCACGGTAGCCAAGGAAAACACACTCAACCGACTGAGCAGTCAGTTTGGTGCGTTTCCGGGGGGCAAGAAGAACATAGCAGACGCATCCAAACATACGAAGAGCTGAGTAGTCAGGAGAGCGACCAGTGAAACTCCATAGGAATGCCACCCTGCAGAGCAGTCGATGGCTGAATGTTGATGAGATAGGTGGATGCGGAAACAGTCTCAGCCCAAAAATGGGGTGGAAGGGAAGCAGCAATCATCAGCGCACGAGCCGTCTCAAGCAAATGACGATGCTTTCGCTCGGCAACGCCATTCTGAGCATGAGCACCAGGACAAGAGAACTGGGCAAGAGTACCCTGTTCCGCGAGGAAACCACGCAACAGCTGAGAGATATACTCTCCAGCGGAGTCAGCACGAAAAGTATGAATGGGCGTGGCAAACTGGGTGTGAACCATGGCAGCAAAACGTTTGTATATAGGGAGAACCTCGCTACGAGATTTCATGAGGTAGAGCCAAGTGTAGCGAGAGAAATCATCAATAAACAAAAAATAGTAGCGATGTCCACCTTTCGAATCAAAGGGAGCAGGATCCCAGACATCAGAATGAACTAAGTCAAAAGGACGCTGAGATACAGACTCACTAGTAGGATAAGGTAACTGAGTCTGTTTGCCAAGTCTGCAACCATTACAATGTAAGGAGACATCTCCAGATACAGACCCTAAGAGACCCTGACGAACTAAGGAAGACAAGCGAGAGCCAAAGATGTGACCAAGTCGATGATGCCACTTCTGGAAGGACGCAGACGAAGAGGCAGCAAGAGCATGAGAGCTGGCAGAAGTGGTGGCAGCGGAAGGAACACAAAGCCAGTCAACCTCCCAAAGGCCCTCTGACTCACGGCGCCGGGGGCCAGCACCAACCAAAGCCTTGGTGCGACGATCCTGAATGGAGCAAGAGTCGGTATCAAGAATGACACGACAACCAGAATCAGTAAGTTGGGCAGCGGAAAAAAGATTCATGGTAAGGCGAGGAACATGTGAAACACTCGGAACAGAAAAAGAAGGAGTGGAAAGAATACCACGACTAGCAACAGGAAGAGATGTGCCATCGGCAGTAAGAACATTAACAGGCGAATCAAGAGGCCGAAGAGAAGACAAGACGGAAGAATCAGAAGACATATGAAAGGAGGCTCCAGAATCCAGAACCCACGAAGATGTACCTGACTGTGTAGATGCCTGTGATGGTGAGGAGGAAGGGGCAGTCACAGCAGCAGCAGAGCCAGTCGACGAGGAGCCTGAGGAAGCCAGAAGACGCTTGAGGTGAACAATGTCCTGGTCAGTGAGTGACGGAGTCGAGGAAGACACAGGAGGCCCACTAGAGGTGGAGCGCCTCTGGTCTCGCTTCTTCTGGCGACAGTCAGACTCTGGGTGACCTGGCCGGGAGCAATAACCACAGACGGTGTCACGGCGCGACGTGCCCTTCTCAGCATAAGGAGGACGGCTCACCCCTCTTGGAGGAGTAGGCAGAAGCGGCGGAGCAGTGAGGCGAGCAGGTGGCGTAGGAGCTCGGGCGGCCAACACTGATGGAACCCCAAGGAAACCAGCAGAGCGAAGGCGGGTCTCTTTAGCACGAAGCTCAGCAAGCACCTCCGAGATAGGAACACGACCACGAGCAAGCAGGTGAGCACGACGAGGCTCGAACTCAGAGCGGAGACGAGATAAGAACTCGTGAACCCGCTGAAACTCCAAGTCGGACCGTGTAGTCTGACAGCAACGGCAAGTTCCACAAACGACTGACAGGTGCCGGATCCGGCCAGCCAGCAACGGAATGGGCTGGAACGGCAGGATTCGAGGGAAGCTAGGAGGGGAGCGCACGGAGTTGCGTCGTGCAAGAGAGCGGGCTAACCTAGCATCTGATACCATGTTGGATAAGTGAGCAACTACTTTCACAAGAGGGCCAAAGGCCAATGCATATACATGTGTAGGGTAAAGTGCAAGAGACCCCTTATACAATGGCGATAAACCGAAAAGGGCTATACACATCTAACAGAAGGCGCGTCAGACACGTCAGGGGAAGCATCCTCAGGACGAGGACGACGAGTCTAGTGGAGAGGAAACGGTGATAGAGGGCGACGAACTGGAGATGATGGTGGAGAGGTGGAGGAGGAGGAGGGGGAAGATGGGGTCGGTGGTGAAGGAGAAGGAAGGAGAGGTGCAGGAGGAGGGGGTGAAACATGGGGCACATAGCAGGGTGTATCGAGAAGAAGGAGAAAAAAAGATCGTCCACACAGAAGCTCGAGGAAGAAGGACATGGGTAGTAAGAGCGAGACTCGTCAAAGGTCACATCACGCGAGATGCGCAAGCGGCGACCAACAGGGTCCCAACAGCGATAGCCCTTGTGCTCATCACTGTAGCCAAGGAAAACGCACTCAACCGACTGAGCAGTCAGTTTGGTGCGTTCTCGCGGGGCAAGGAGATATCACACACATCCAAACATACGAAGAGCTGAGTAGTCAGGAGATCGACCAGTGAGACACTTCATAGGAATACCACCCTACAGAGTAGTCGATGGCTGAATGTTGATGAGATAGGTGGATGCAGAAACAGCCTCAGCCCAAAAGTGGGGTTGAAGAGAAGCGGCAATCATCAGTGCACGAGCCGTCTCAAGCAGATGACGATGCTTACGTTCGGCAACGCCATTCTGAGCATGAGCACCAGGGCATGAGAACTGGGCAAGAGTACCCTGTTCTGCGAGAAAACCACGCAACAGCTGGGAGATAAACTCACCAGCGGAGTCAGCACGAAAAGTACGAATGGGCGTGGAAAACTGGATGTGAACCATGGCAGCAAAACGTTTGTATATAGAGAGAACCTCGCTACGAGATTTCATGAAGTAGAGCCAAGTGTAGCGAGAGAAATCATCAATAAACAAGATATAGTAGCAGTGAGCACCTTTCGAATCAAAGGGGGCAGGACCCCATACATCAGAATGAACTAAGTCAAAAGGACGCTGAGATACCGACTCACTGGTAGGATAAGGTAACTGGGTCTGTTTGCCAAGTCTGCAGCCATTACAATGTAAAGAAACATCTCCAGATACAGACCCTAAGAGGCCCTGACGAACTAAAGAAGACAAGCGAGAGCCACATAAGTGACCAAGGCGATGATGCCACTGCTGGAAGGACGCAAACGAAGAGGCAGCAAGAGCATGGGAGCTGGCAGAAGTGGTGGCAGCGGAAGGAACACAAAGCCAGTCCACCTCCCAAAGGCCCTCGGACTCACGGCGCCGGGGGCCAGCACCAACCAAAGCCTTGGTGCGATGATCCTGAATGGAGCAAGAGTCGGTATCAAGAATGACACGACAACCAGAATCAGTAAGTTGGGCAGCGGAAAAAAGATTCATGGTGAGGCGAGGAACATGTGAAACACTAGGAACAGAAAAAGATGGAGTGGAAAGAAGACCACGACTAGCAACAGGAAGAGGTGTGCCATCAGAAGAACATTAACAGGCGAATCAAGAGGTCGGAGAGAAGACAACACGGAAGAATCAAAAGACATATGAAAGGAGGCTCCAGAATCCAGAACCCACGAAGATGTACCTGACTGTGTAGATGCCTGCGGTGGTGAAGAAGTGGCTGCAGTCACAGCAGCAGCGGAACCGGTCGACGAAGAGCCTGAGGAAACCAAGAGACGCTTGAGCCTCATAATGTCCTGGTTAGTGAGTGACGGGGTCGAGGAGGATCCAGGTGTCCCACTGGAAGAGGAGCGCCTCTGGTCTCGCTTCTTCTCACGGCAATCAGACTCAGGATGACCTGGCCGAGAGCAGTAGCCACAGAAGGTGTCACGGCGCGACCGGCCCCTCTCAGCAGAAAAAGGGCGACCCACCCCCCTAAAGGAGTAGGCAGGAGCGGTGGAGCGGTGAGGCGAGCAGGTGGCATAGGAGCTCGGGCGGCCAACACTGATGGAACCACAAGTAACCCAGCAGAGCGAAGGCGGGTCTCTTTAGCACGAAGCTCAGCAAGTACCTCCGAGATAGGAACACAACCACGAGCAAGCAGGTGAGCACGGCGAGGCTCGAACTCGTGAACCCGCTGAAACTCCAAATCGGACCGTGTAGTCTGACAGCAACGGCAAGTTCCACAAACGACGGTCCGAAGAGAGTCAAGCTGACGCTAGGTGGCAGAGCACTGTGAATAGAACTCATCAACAGAGGAATCACCTTGCTGGAGTGCATGCTTCTGACGCACCACAGATAGGTAGAGAGCATCACCAAAGGGCTGATAGCGCTGACAGAGATAAGACCACATCGCTGCAACTGTGCCAAGTCCCATGAACTCCGAGGCGAACTGAGGGAGGACACTCGCAGTAAGAACAGCAGCAGCACGAGCATCATCATTGCACCATTGAGTGTAAGCAGACTGATCATCACGATAGGCAGAAAGGGCATCCGAATAAGCTGACATCTACTGATCATAAGCATCAACTGCAGCATCATCGAGAGCCTTGGCGGCATCTCGATCGGCCTGAGAAGCGTCAGCAGCAAGAATCGGCGGTGCTGGCGGGGTAGGAGCCACAGGAGCAACAGGACAAGGCGGACAGGGGACCTCGCCAGAGAGAACACCCCACAGAAGGAGACCACGCATATGGATACGCATAAACCCCGCAAACTCGACATAGTTGGTGCCATCTAAGATCACCGAGCACCGAGGAACGGCGACATAGCCCGAAGAAGACATGAGGAGCTCTCTGAATTTTTTGTTTTTTTTTCACTACTACAGTAGACCCCGATCCAGATCAGGATCGGGCTCGGACTGGCTCGATCCAGCCCCGATGGAGGAAGCGGGGGGGGGGAGCAACGACAGGGGGGGCCGCGACCGAGCTCGGGACGGGGCTGCACGGCCGAGCGCAGGCCGAGGCGACGCGGCGTGGCGGCGGGGAAGGAGAGGGCCGGGGGCGAGGGAGGAGGTGGCCGGCGCCGGCGACGAGGGAGAGGAAGGCCGGCGACGGGGGAGCGAGGCACGGAGCTGCGAGCGTGCGGGAGCGGGAGAGGAACATAAGCATCTGATACCATGTTAGGATTGAGCACCTAAGCTTTACTGAGGGCCAAAGGCCAGTACATATACAGATGTGGTAAAGTGCAGAAAAGCCCCTTATACAATGGGGATATACACAATAAACTATACACATCTAACAGAAGCATGTCTAACCACTGATTCAGGGTACAGCTTAGTGAGTTGAACTAGTGTCTGAAGTATGCAATATTCACCTTCTCATCATGCAATTCGTGGGCATCATTCAGCTCTGGCGCAGCGTACGGAAAACTCCCAATATTATCAGGATCAAGTTTGGAGTTTGGCAAATCTTTAATAGCAGCTAGAGAACAATAAGACCATCAGTGATTTTACAGCATGATTGGAACGCTGTGAACCAAAATTAAAATCACAGCTCATATTCTCACCTATTCCATAGTCAGCAATCTTCAAAGACAAATCGTCATCTTTCAAGATATTTCCAGGTTCAAATCATGATGAACCACATTCTGCTTGTGGATGTGCTCCAGGCCCATCATGATTTGCAGAAATAAATTGTTGACTGTGTCCAACTCAATTATTGATCTTTGATTTGCAGAAATAAATTGTTGACTGTGTCCAACTCAATTATTGATCTTTGATCAAGATAGTACGACAGTGTCCTACGACAGAACAGATGTACTTTAACTACAGTCAACATATTTTAACTATAGCTTCAGAAAAATACAATACTAAGTCAATGGCAGTACCTCGCAGACAACATCATGCATATGAATGTTGCATCTGATGGAAGGCCCATGAAGTTACTCCCAGTTTCGTTCCAAGACAGGAACATCTTCACAATATTACCGTGGTTCAGTTTTACCATCAGTGTAACCTCGCTGCATGTGATGCATATAGTAAAATGTGAGCAATCACTCGACCTCAACAACAAACTGAATATGCAAAACAGAGCTAGAAAATAAGAAGACCTGGGCTCAGAATGCTTTTTAGTTGTACTTGCATCAATCAGAAAATTTGAGGGCACAACTTCTTTTACCGCACATTTGAAGTCACTAAAGTTCGATGAGCATTTGGAGACTTCCCCCTCAGACCCTTGACCTAAAACATATGTTACTGACATTCATTAACTGTTGATTTATCAATTCAAGGCTGATAGGGCGTGAAACTCACCTAATTGCTTCAGAATCTTGAAGTCGTGGGCGAATTTCAGTTTGAACGGAGGAAATAGTAGCTCTTCACACTGTCTAACATGGAAGCACAGAATTTCTTTCCCAAATAATTGCTCCGTAGTGAGCAACTGCAATTCCTTGCACATTGCAAGTAAGCATGTGGTTCTCCATTTCTTTTGCGAACCTAATTAAATTTAGGACAGGAATATTATGATATGGTTGTTCAAATAGTGTGAGCTCATATCAGAGTAAGTAAACATGAAAACTTATGATTCTGGAACTATATCATAATATTCCTGAGCCGTGGTGTTAATTAACAGAGATAGAACAGGTAAATTAGCAGTGCGACCATATCATATCATATCAGACTAAGCAAACCTGAACAACCATATCATATCAGAGTAAGCAAACCTGAACAAGCATATCATATCAGAGTAAGCAAACCTGAACAACCATATCTAATTTACCTACAGGATACTATTTGCGTTTGTGCATTCAACTGCTAATTTTAAGCTTCCTAATTGAATTTCTATTTTGGAAGTAAGTGATCATTCACCAACTGAACAGAGCACAACAGTTCATAACAACATAATAAATTGATACACTACATAAGCAATACTGCTGCCGAGTAAATTCTGTTAAATGGACCAGGGGCATATCCAGTCACCGACTAGTACACAGTTTGTACACCACAAACAGTTAATACTCCAACCCTCTTCCTGAAACTAAATGGCAGCAATTCAACCTATAAAAATTTCCCAGCATCAAGGTAGTATTTCATAGGCAGACCACTTCAAAAAAAAAAACATGCCGACATCACCGAGATCACGAAATAGTAGCTAAACGGGAAAAATGGACAGGGACAGAAATATTCATCAATCCGGAGCAGATCATATACCTCTAAGGTCAAACACTCGAATGGCTACTCGATCCTCGCATGGATAGATCTGCGCCGTGATGCAGCAGGTACCCTCGGCCAACAAGCCCTCGTCCACGCTCTCTCCTTCAGGAACCAGGGAAATGGACGAAGCTTTACCAGCATAGGTGACGGTGAGTAGCAGGCTGGCGACAGTCGAAGCTGCTGGAGTCGGGACGGCGGGCGCCGCAAACGAAGCCGAAGCCGTGGCCTCCGTGGACGGCACCGCGGCGCGCCCACCGTCGGAGCAGCACTCCCATGCGGGAAGTACGCCGTGGACTTGCTGCCGCCCCGCGGATGGAACTCCAAGGCGTGTTTAGTTTCAAATAGTAGTCGCATTGCCTACACTTCTCAACCCAGCCTGGATGAGCAAAAACAGTCCCAAATGTGCCATCTGCAAGTTGTTTGGTTGCCTGCATCGAGGATCGCTGCATTAGGTAATACCCAAGTGCACTTTGTTTGGTTGCCTGCATTAGGCCAAGTAGCACATAAACACGGCGTTTGATTGCCCGCATGGGATGTGATTAAGAGCTAGCACTTGCACTGAGCACAGAGTTAAGAGCTAGCGGAGGAAGGGGGAGAAGAAATACAGTGTGCGCCGGACCATGACGACTGCTGTGGATAGTGGATGTGGCGTCGTGTCCGACATGGCGAGCATGGAGTCGTCGACGAGCGACCCCGTTGGTGGCACGGCGAGCGACACCGTCGACTAGCAATAGCAAGCATCACCGACTTGGCTGCGAGCTAAGCAAGCAAACCAGGGCCGACCTCTCTCAATTGGTCGCTGCTCCCTCCAGCTTGCTCTCGCAGCTGCGCCAGAGCAAGCTGCGCCCTGGGCCGCGGCCGTCTTGATTCGCGCTGGTGACTGAGGCGGTCAAGAAGGGAGGTCGAGGGAGGGGTCGTCGGCAGCCTGCCATCCCGGACCGGAGCACAACGCCGGCGAGAGAGACAAATGGGGGCGGGGACCAGGCCGTCCGCGCCAGCGGCGGCTCTGCTCGCCGTCGCCGCCTGCTGCGCGGCGCTCCTCGTCACGGCCGCGCCGCTGCAGCACCACCAGCCGCAGCAACAGCACAAGCACGTCAGGATTGCCAGTGCAGTAGACTGCTGTCCAAAAAGAGATGAAGCTACAATCGTCGAAACCAAAAACTTACAACACGAATGTTGTGAGGAACTGCGAGATTAGGCTGCTGGTCAAAGAAAATTTCAAACAATCCATCATGCGCGACGAATCTGACAAAATTCGTCCAAAACAGCTCCAAACGGGAACACGAGATTAAGAACTTACGGCCAACGAAACTACGAACTGATCGCCTGAATGGAACCATAGCATCGAGGTGCATCTTTTTCGTGTAGAGCTTACCTCGAATCGAAGCACCGTTGTGTAGATCAGAGAGGGGATTAGGTAGAAGCTTACTTGAGGTTGAAGAAGACCTCAAGTAATCACCTTGCATCTCTCCCGTCTCCACTCGTGCAAGGGCCCGCTTGCTAGCGCTCACCTCGGCCTGACTCACGAGAAACTGCTGATTCGTGAGCTTCCAGTGAGCCGGGCTCTGGGCCGCTTTAAGAAGCGTGCGGTGCAGGCCCAACAATGAAAACGGGCAACCAAACAGGCTTCTCTCTTCCCGCGCGGGCCTAGTTGGGCCCTATACGGGCAACCAAACACGCCCCAAGAAAACCTCCGCCGATCGGCCGCCTTGGATCCCCGCCATTGCCCAAAACCCTAGCGGCTTTGGGATTTTGCGAGACTATGAGGGGATTTGGCCGCCTCCAATTGAGCTAAGGGAACACTCCGGGTATAGTACAGGTTTCTTTTTAAAACTAAAACACGGTTGTATGATGCTGCTTGTGTTTGGTTGCTTGGGGTTTTTTGGGGGTGTGGGTGTGGGTGGCTCCTTCTCGCCCCCTCACTGTGTTTTTTCGCCCGGTGTGTTGAACTCGCTTATACTCTATTTCCCATCCCTTTTATGAGTCTCTAGAACGAATGTATTTTTGTTTGTTTTTATGCAATGGAAAGAGGGTATGCCTGGTTAAATAAAGACAATGTTATATCTTAAGCCTTCGATTAGGTGTGTTGTAAAAAAAAGGCTTAAGCATGCTATGTATATCTGTATTCCTCACTTTCGTTCTTAATTCATGATTAGAGTGTCAACCCGCTTAATCACGGAGTGCCATCTGTTATAGTTGGAGTTGAGAAAATTACATTGATCGTCCCTAAACTCGCTGGCCCATAATCAAAATGTTGTTGAACTTAAGAAACACTATAATACGATACTTATACATGCGAATATGTGACATCTACGGTCCTATGTACAGTCTTGGCTATGGTAGAGCATTGTCATGCCGCCTCGTGGCATTGTCTTTTTGCAGAAGGACCCCTCGCTTTTTCAGAAATTGACCCGTGCCCTACTCCTTGTTGTTGTCAACACTGAAGGGGGGAATCCCATAATCCGTAACCTTAGCGTGTAGCGACGATGTAGATTACCCAGTCGTTGGCGAAGATTCTAGTTCAGGTGGGAGAGGGCGATGCGAAGAAGCTCATCAAGCTTGTGAGATTTGTAGTTGGTTTCCGAACATGGCGATCCTCTACTAGCAATCAGCGGAGATTGCATTGGCTGCCATGAAGGAGGAGAAGGCATGGATGATCGAAGATGGAGCCATTCCGATCGTGATAATCCATTGGGCGATGATGGAGACAGAGGGGGAGGATCCGGGGCATAGAGGGTGTTGGAAGGCTTACAGGTCTCCCGTTCTTCATCTCCCGGGTGCGTGCTCATGGCGATATCGGCGCTGGTACCAGGAAATTAGGCGACGCTGGACGACGGCTAGGAACGTGCAACTGCCTCATCGCTCTCCCTGCTTCCTCGCTCCTCTCAAGGCTTGGAGCCCTTGGTCGCTCAGCCGACGAGCAGTAGGGGCCACCGCCACTCCGACCGGCAGCCGATGCCTAGCTCAACTATTATGATCCCTCCTTCTTCTTGTTTTCATCGATTTCAATAAATGTATTGATCGATTCCTCATTCTTTTGTAGATTCATCGATGATTTGGTGGAGGCTGCTACTTGTTAGATTGGTGAAGACAAAGAGCTTTTGCTTCAAATTTATGTAGTTTGTCTGAACATATGATGCCATCCCTATGAAGAATTTATGTATAATTAGTTATGATGCTAGCCCTCTCAAGAAGTTTATCTAGTTAGATGAACGTATGATGCCATCTTTGTTAGATTCATGGCTATGTTTAATTAGTTGTTGAATAAGTTTTGTTTAATTAGTCATGACCAAGTTGCCATATGGCTTGTCTGCTGAGTTTTGTATTCCTGAAGAAGATGCAAAAATGCTTAATTTATTTGGTATACGATTCAAGGCTGGAGCGTGATCATTTGATCTTGTTCTTGTATGAATATAGGCTTAAAGTGTTCATATGTTGTCGCTGAATTTTCAATGACAACATTGTATCGGCGCTGACAGAAAAGATGGCTAAATTTTTGAATGACAACATTGTGTTCATATGTTGTTGCCAAATTTTACAATTTGTATCAAGTCTGTATCAGGGTTTTTATTGCTAAATGGATCAACAATGTGTTCATATGTCAGTTTGGCTCTGGACTAGTGCGTCGTAATTTTGGTAAGGACCGGAATTCCACTGGTTTGGTTATGTGATGGTTATACCAGATTTCAGGTAAGTGCTGGACATCCGGTAGGCAATGTGAGACCGGACATCCGGTAAGCTTAAGACCAAATGGGTTTCCTAAGACATAAAGAATATGTCTTTTTTGGGTCAATACTCAAGAGTGTTTTGTTGGTGTATGTGTGGCATGGATGTATGATGTGAGTGTAAGGCATTGAAAGAAACCGTACGTTTTAAGCAAATCTTTCATGAGTCCCGATGATCCCCTCTTAATAGAGTGGGACCCCTATACTCAAGAACAAACCGAAAAGCCTAAGCTATTTGTCTTTATTTCTTTGTTCTTTAGCAATACACTTATGTAGTTCATGATCCACACGCATGATTCCGCGGAGTCTAAAACCTGTGACATGCTTGACAAACATGATTAGTCCTATATATGTATATTGTCATCAACATCAAAATATGATTAAGGCCATGATTGCACTTTAAGCGGGGCCCTGCGCGTGAGCCGGCACCGCACGCATCGACTGACGTGACCGATCTGGCTTGGACGGGGCCGGCGAACGCGACCAAGTGAGCCCGGCCTCCCCTCACGTGCGACCAACCCTAACGGAGTGAGCCCACACCCATGCGAGCCGAATCACGCAGGAGCACGCATGTGGACGACTGACGCAATAGAACGGCCTAACCAAACGTGCTAGCAGGCCCGTGTATTGCGACCGGACCAGCCTGACGCAGGGCGAGGACATCAACAGGCGGGTCCGGCTCGCCCGTCGCGCATGAAAGAGCGCGTGAAAAGGCCGTCTCGTCACACCCGGTGCCACCGAATGATTGTGTCCTCGGGCTCGGCCCCGCGGTCCACCCGTCATGATCGTCGAGCTGGGTCGCCTGGGCACGCGCTGCCAGGGCAGATCAAATGGTGCATAGAGCTCACGAGAGGCCGCATCTTGAGTATGTCAAGTCTTCGGAGGATTTCATCTTAAGTACGCCAAGGGTCATGATAAACACTAGTGGTTGAGGCCCGCCATTGCGGGCCTCCTGAGATAAAGCTGGGCGGTGCTAGGTAGGCAGTCGCCCCTTCTGGTTCCTTAATTATCTTCATTCTCAACTGATGTATATACATGCATGCTTGATTCTCCTATCAACAAATGGCATACGTACTTGGTGCTTGAAGAGTTGTGCAGATTGTTTCAACAGCTTGCCTGGCTGCATAATAAATCTCTAGTTTCTGACCTTGCAAAGACGTACAAATTCCAGTGCTGGCAAAAAGAAATGAAAAAGAGGTAAATTTGGTCTATATGATACATGGTGTATGTTTATCATACACCACCAGTTCACCATATATACAAAACAAAATTGCACTTAATTTATTCAAACATATGTATGTTTGCAATTTGCACTTCATACATCTAATTTTTCATGAATTTTACCCGTAGTATGGTGCACAGGCAAACAATAGTAGTTTTGTAAGGGGTGTTGTATGATAGCAATCTACCATTGGCAAAACCAGAAACATGACTCCTTAGCAATGTCTAAAACACACTACTTTGGCCCAAGAAATGCAAGAATCAGCAAGTTCAGGGGGGAATCATAGCAGCAGCTGAGAGCTAACAATATGTCACTTTTGCCATGCAAATTGTAGCTGGCTCAACTTGTTTTCTTTCACCCACCTGTTGCAACAATGTATTTTTAAAATCTAAAAAAAGGAAGTTTCCATGACCAGACAACAGGATATAGCCAGATTACCTATCAAGATGCAGAAGTTCATCCTGGTGGATAGATTTAGAGAATGTGAAATCTTCAACAGCCAAAGAAAAAAGTTCTTGGTTGAGACCATATGGCCTGATTCGACAAAATATTTAAAATCTTAGTATGGTATCTAATTAAAATGATTTGTAGTAGTACTCTTTTTACAGAAATGAGAATCTTACAAGTATTGTGTCTTCAGGATGTGGGAACCACTAGCATCAGAAGGTTTGATGTTCCTCTTGTGGTCTAGACATTCGAGCATGGTATAGAAGGGAAACTTAAGGGCATAGTCCATCTGAAATTACAAAAGCACAAAATTGGGCATAACTTGGAACTACTAAGTAACATACACCTCTCCAAAGAGTAGCGGTTGGGGCACCGCCCTATGGTGCCGCCTGAGAGTACTGGTATTTAATGTCACCTAACTTGAAGTATCCTATACAAGATTACATAAAAATGACAGAAGTATGGTACTATTTTACAGGATGTGTGTGCGTCAAACATCAGAACTCATGTATGCAGGAGCATGCGTCTGACAGGAGAAGGTTGGGCCAGCCATCTAAATCCTGATGTACTGAAACCTAACTTTTCATGGTAATGAACTCGCAACTGAGAAATTTGGGGCTGTCTATATACAAAACAAAGCAAAATATATCACAAACGTATGCCAGTAATGTCCTGAATGTATCTAACATGTAAAATAGTATATATTCTGAAGCATGACCATGTCAAACATAAATATGATCGATTATCTTATTGTTATGTGCACTAAACACAGAATATATGTTGAAACTACTAAAACTATGCACCGTTGTCCTTCTGAACCTGTACTCGAAGAATTCAGGATACCTTTCTAAATTGGCAAAAACACCAAACTAACTGAACATTTTATAATTTCTCTGACAAAGAAGTACTCACCTTTAAGCCAGTGCTGCAAAATCCTATAGCTCGCAAAGGAAAGAGTTCATAGTCTAAACATGTCTATGGTATAGCTAAGAACCAGCTAGAATTAGCTAGCTCGGATATGTTTCTTTTCCAATATTTTTTAAATAGATAAAGAAAGTTGTAACAACACGAGAACTACCATAGCAAGTTAAGAACTAATAACGCAATAATCTGTAGTCCTACATGCCTCTACTATGGGGATCAACCAAGCATTTGATATCAGCCAAAAGTAGTTGTAATACAGTTATAATTGGATCAACCCCTATGGTTTGCAAGAACAAAAACAGTCACTCTAAATCCATAACTAAAAACAATATGGAAATAAGGTATGCTATTGATAATTTATTTCATACAAAATAAGGTCATGGATATAGCATTAGTAAATAATAACAAAGAAATTGTACTTGTGTATAAATCTACATATGGCACTCCTATTGTACTTGTGTGTAAATCTACATATGGCACTCCTATTGGAAAATAGAGAAAAATAGAACAAGTAGCAAAGTGAATAAAGAGGTTCCTTTGGCACAGCAGCGGTGTCTTGTGGTTAGTAAGAAGGCTCAAAAACATTGTAAAAAAATGTAAACCAGCGACAAAAATGGAGGTACAGGACAATGGGAAATCGAAATATGAAAATAGCATTAAATACTAACAATTTTTTGAAAAACATGAAAGACAACTCTTGCAGACTACAGTACTAATCTTATCGCAATTAAAGTAGAAGATTGCTACACTGGATGGTCAGCAAGACTAAAAGACCGCCATACTTCCCTACCTTTTCTAAAAAGATACTTCCCTACCACTATAATCTATATATGAACCTATTACCAAAGTACCGGCCCTTATTGACACAAGTGGAATATGTACGAATAGCGTAACAAAATGATTTGTCAGGAACTTTCTGAAAATAGAGGAAAATCAGAACCTGTACTAACTGAGAAACTTCATTAGAAAGTGTATTGAACTGAAACTCACAAAAGCAAAGGAAATCAGTCCTACTTTGACCACAAGCAGGAAGATATGTCAATCAAAAAAAGAAACATAAACTAAGAGAACTTAATTAGTGCATCTTGGACCATGCTGAATATTGTCAGGTTTAACCATAAGCCGCTTACGTGATTCAGCTAGTACAGGTTGCTTCAGTGGTTCAGCTAAGAACAGTCATAGTTATTCAGAATAGTTATTGTTTGCTTCTGTCGTTCAGCTGCATCACACAACTGGAAAAATGTGAGAGGTTATTGATTGCAATGGACAGGAGACACTATCCCACGCGTCTAAATTAAACCAGCAAGTTGGCATGTAATTTATTTAGAAAGAAACACCACAGCAGGCTAATCAACAATTTTCCTTCTTCACTAATTTCCTTCTTCTCTGTAGCTCTTAACATGGCGCAATGATTTATCCCCTATTTTAATCTTACACCAAAATCTAAATTCAGCGTGTGGCACATATGTTTGTAAAACCAGCCTAAAATCTGAGAAGAGCAAAAAAACTGAGAAAGTAAACTTGGTTATTCTAAGCTTGCAGCCAAATGGAACATACATGACAAAATATGCATTGCTGGTTATCCAATATTTGTCCACATGACCTGCTTACTCACAAACCTGGAGATAGTATGGAAAGATAAAAGCATCAAAAAGTGATCCAGCACAACCAACTACCATGATCCATGTCGCCATGCCCATCTTATCCTCTCACACAAAGTACATACCAGCATGGTCATCGTTGTTGATTACTCGCCATTGTAATCCTAGAATGCAAAATACCGATTAGTACTATCTTGCAAGGACTTATTCGTCTATAAGCAACCAAGCATGCTCTCTGTGCACATGCCAAAAAAAAACCTTTAATCCATCGAATAGGCAAAATCATCTGTAGGAGAATGCAGTTTTACACCACCTGCAAGAAATCAACCTCCTCAGCAACCTAACAAATGTAGGACAATTAAGGTAAGCAACAATATTTCAAGGGTGAAAAACATGCATATAGATACTGAAGAAAACACACTATATACCTTCAGATTCAACAACTCAATTATTCCAGAAAGATCTTAGGATTGAAGAGCCCTTCAAACCAAACCAATACCAGTAAGCCTGCAAATCAACGAACACAAGAGGCAGTTTGTTACGATGGCAGTACGGGAGAAAGACAGAGAGGAGGGACTGGTGGTGCCACTGCAGGCTTAGACTCCAGGGCTGCGGTGCAGTGGCCGGAGGAACAATCTGGGCTTTCGCGTCCTTGGATAGCACGTTCCCAACCTGTAATCAAGCAAACTATTAGCCAAATTCCACAAATGAATATGACATCAAAGAGATTTCTTGAAGAACTGGTGCATTTCAGAGAATTATCACACCTGGAGTCGGCGGTCTCTTGCCTCTCGATGTTGAAGAAGGATTAGTATGTTGATTAATTACGTGGTTCTTCACATAAAAAGGTACTTTTCTTATCTGTTAAGTACATACATCTCACAGGACCTTGCTACTCATAATTCACCAATCAAATTATATATCCTTAATTTGGTGCATTGCCCAATCACAAACTGATAATAAAATAGAAAAAACTCTACAGCGACAGACAAGGCATGGTGATATGCGACAAAGTTCCAACTTATCTTGCAACCAATCAAACAATCACAAAAAAAAAGGAAAGAAAAGGAGCCTGTGGGAGAATTTCCAACACCTCACCTCATGGTCGCAACCAATGGCTGCTCAGAGACCAGCTCCATCTTGCCCATCAGCAGGTCCGTGAAAACCCACAAAATCAACAAGTTCATGGACGGGGCACCGCACATAGTCGACTCCCCGAGCTAGGGTCGCCGTCAGAACCTCGATGCCATCCCCTTCCGCCCCTCCTCTGCAACCATCATGGCGGCATGGTGGAACGTGAAGACCAGAAGGTTTGGGGGGAGAGGCGGATCTGAGGAGGACGCCTTGTCCAATGGCGGGCGGCGCTGGAGGAGCTGGGATGGGCTGATGCGGAGGCGGCAGCTGCGACGGCGACGGCGGCGGCAACCCTAGCTACACGCGATGGGGTTTGCTTAGTGGGGAAGGGGTCGCGAGCAAAACCTGTTCAGGTAACACCTCCCTCAGCGATCGCTCTTCTCTATTTTTTTTCTCTCTCCCGTCGACACAGACACACAGTGCGCGGGTCCAGCGTCGACGTGGCTAGCGCGGGCGTTCGCCCTTTGCGCAGCTGAATGTGTTTAATGGCCATTCTTCGGTTGTCGATGGGTCCTCTGCCCGGCGCATGACTAGTAGGCCGACGTGGTGAGTACCCGTCAACCCAGGTAAACATCAGGCATGTGGTGTGGGACTTCATGCCGTGCCGAAGCATGCGGTCGGCCATCCAGATGCGAGACGTGGCATAGCAAACCAGATGTGGAGATTGCACTTGGCCCGCGCCCAAGTCTTCCAGACAAGCTTGCTGCATTGGAAGAACTCCAGCACAGCAAAGAAAACGGCATATGCAGAGCTGGCAGTGTACGCGCCTGCCGCAATCCATTTCTAGACGGCCCGATCGGCGACGTTGTAGTTGAGCTCAATATCCTGAAGACGATCCAGAAGGTACAGGAATTGCATGATCGCACGCACAGAGAGTGTGCCAGGGGGGTTCGGCTCCTCTACAGTTATGTTATTACTGTACCCGTGCATTTACCTGTACAATCTGCCGTTCATTTCAATCGAAGGGCTCTCCTTTCTCCCGGTATCTCTGTCACAGCGACGCCTTCCTCCTTCAGCCGCCTCCGACCTCCACTTTCTCAACCCTCTCACCGGCGCGCGAGGTGCCCTCCTGTCGGCCGCCACGCCGGCCTTCGTCCACCCTAGCCACGCCGCAAATGAACACCAAACATCCAAATTATGATGCTGCTTATGACTCCTTATGAAGAAGATGGCGTGGCCGCGATGATCCCACCGGCCAGGCTCCGGTACGAGCTCCACGAGAAGGTCATACTCATGTCCGCGCTGCCCAGGCGCCGAAGAAGCAGACCGTGGCGCCGGAGTCAGGCCCTTAGGGCGGCTACGCTGGCATGCTCACCTGCCAGCCACTGTCCCTCATCGTCATTGACCGAAGCCGCCGACACGAGGTGGACGTTGCTTCAGTTGTGCTGCCGTTTGGTCCTCCTTTATCATGGTCGGCGCTGCTTTGGTCGCGTCACCCTGCTACCGTGGCTCGCGGCGTGCGTGCTCCATATCGATGGCGTACAGCAGATACCTCATGAACCTCTCGTCGCTCGGTGCAACGGCTAGCTGCGCAAATTATCAAATCCCGAACGGCCAAGCGCAATGCATATACTAGCATCGTAGAGATCCGCATGCACAATTGTATCTGTACGTGCAGGCGCACATTTTATCGCAAGAATTAGACGAGGACGTACATAACTAGCTATTGATACAAATAGAAGCCCCAGCTGGAGCACGCCAAGGCCGAGTTCTTCGAGTTCATCAGTGGACGGTGAACGCCGGCGGACAGCAAGAACGCTCGCTTCCTCATGAAGAAGACGTCACTGTGACGAGAAGGATGGAGAGAAAGGAGAGCCCTTCGATTGAAATGAACGGTAGATTGTAGAAGTAACTGCACGGGTACAGTAATAACATAACTGTAGAGGAGCCGAACCCCCATCGATGGGGGTTCGGCTCCTCTACAGTTATGTTATTACTGTACCCGTGCAGTTACCTGTACAATCTGCCGTTCATTTCAATCGAAGGGCTCTCCTTTCTCCAGGTATCTCTGTCACAGCGACGCCTTCCTCCTTCAGCCGCCTCCGACCTCCACTTTCTCAACCCTCTCACCGGCGCGCGAGGTGCCCTCCTGTCGGCCGCCACGCCGGCCTTCGTCCACCCCAGCCACGCCACAAATGAACACCAAACATCCAAATTATGATGCTGCTTATGACTCCTTATGAAGAAGATGGCGTGGCCGCGATGATCCCACCGGCCAGGCTCCGGTACGAGCTCCACGAGAAGGTCATACTCATGTCCGCGCTGCCCAGGCGCCGAAGAAGCAGACCGTGGCGCCGGAGTCAGGCCCGTAGGGCGGCTACGCTGGCATGCTCATCTGCCAGCCACTGTCCCTCATCGTCATTGACCGAAGCCGCCGACACGAGGTGGACGTTGCTTCAGCTGTGCTGCCGTTTGGTCCTCCTCTATCATGGTCGGCGCTGCTTTGGTCGCGTCACCCTGCTACCGTGGCTCGCGGCGTGCGTGCTCCATATCGATGGCGTACAGCAGATACCTCATGAACCTCTCGTCGCTCGGTGCAACGGCTAGCTGCGCAAATTATCAAATCCCGAACGGCCAAGCGCAATGCATATACTAGCATCGTAGAGATCCGCATGCATAATTGTATCTGTACGTGCAGGCGCACATTTTATCGCAAGAATTAGACGAGGACGTACATAACTAGCTATTGATACAAATAGAAGCCCCAGCTGGAGCACACCAAGGCCGAGTTCTTCGAGTTCATCAGTGGACGATGAACGCCGGCGGACAGCAAGAACGCTCGCTTCCTCATGAAGAAGACGTCGCTGTGACGAGAAGGATGGAGAGAAAGGAGAGCCCTTCGATTGAAATGAACGGTAGATTGTAGAAGTAACTGCACGGGTACAGTAATAACATAACTGTAGAGGAGCTGAACCCGTGCCAGGGATGTCTCTAGTCCACGCATGGTTCAATAGTGCATCAACAACAGTACGAGAGGAACGCGCACGGGCGTCCACTGCACTGGCAAGGTCCGGCGCGATCAAGTGGATGGCGAGGCCACCGATCCAGGGGTCCGACCAATAAAGGGTTGAGCGGCCGTTGCCAACAGCGACTCGAATGGATGAATCGAAGAGCACCTATACCTCGGGCTCAGCGACCTCCTGCAAGCCAGCCCAGCATGGGTCGCCGATCCGTAGTTGCCACATCCATAGAGTATGAACGATAATTCTACACTTACAGTCAACATGGCACGGAAACCACCTACAGACTACTCTCCACCAATATCTTTCTCCCCTTGATTTCTAGTGCGGTTCCCCCCCCCTTCTGATTTCCATTCAATGTTTCACAGCCCAGTCCGTAACTTCAACCAGCAAGAATCTGTCCGTAAGTGTAGCATTTCTTGAGTACGAAAGCAAACCCCAAGAGCTTGAGATTGAGGCCGCCGTATTCCACCGGGCGGCCGAGTTGCTCCCATGCAACAAGGTAGTTCCCCCCTTTTGATCGCGTCGGTGCCCTTCCAGAAGAAGGCGCGAATGCGCTTCTCAAGCGCGAGCAGCAGCCATGCTGGAAGTTGCATCGCTATGGCATGATAATATTGGAATCGAGGTGAGCACTGATTTGACGTGGACGAGCATACCAACGGTGGAGATCATGCCGGCGATCCATGGCGGCAGCTTGCAGAAGACCTTGTCTAGCAACAGTTGCAAACATGCATGCGGCACACGCTTATAGTGTAAAGATGCGTTAAGTGTATACATCTGCAGGGACGCGTTGCGCGTTACTTATAGGCACAAGAGATTACAGGGTTTAGGTAGTTAGGTTGTTGTAGGATTGATCTTCAAGTCATAATCTATACAAGGGATAGAGATCAACCTAAACGTATCCTAACTACATGAGTACAACGCACGCCCCCACGCATGTATACGGTTTATATCTACACCGTATACATCCTATGGTACATACTTTAACACGCCCCCTCAATCACAACTTTATCAAGTTGAGATTGTTCTTGAATTCTTCCAGCTTGCGTCATGACAAGGCTTTAGTGAAACCATCTGCAACTTGATCATTAGTGGGAATAAAACGAATGTCCAATAGCTTCTTGGCTACTCTCTCACGAACAAAATGATAGTCCACTTCAATGTGTTTTGTTCTTGCATGGAACAATGGATTTGCTAACAGATAAGTGGCACCAATGTTGTCACACCACAATCGTGCAACTAAAGAATGATTTATACCTAGTTCAGTAAGCAAGGTTTGAACCCATATCAACTCAGTCGTGGCATTTGCTAGAGCTTTGTATTCAGCCTCGGTGCTGGATCTAGACATAGTTGCTTGTTTTCGTGCACTCCAAGATATAAGGTTTGGTCCAAAGAAAACAGCAAAACCACTAGTTGACCTTCTATCATGAGGACAACCTGCCCAGTCTGCATCTGAAAAGGCACTTACCACGGTTGATGTTGATCTTGTGAACTTTAATCTTGTACTCATAGTACCTCTAAGATATCTCAAAATCCTCTTCACTGCAGTCCAATGCTGAAGAGTAGGAGCATGCAAGAATTGGCACGCCTTGTTGACAGGAAAACATATGTCAGGCCTTGTAAGCGTCAAGTACTGTAAAGCCCCTACCACACTTATGTAGTTTGTAGATGCCTCAGCTCCCAAGGACTCCCCTTCTTCCTTGGAAAGATTTTCAGTAGTTGAAAGTGGCATGTTTGAAACTTTACAATTCATCATACCTGACCTTTTTAATATATCTGACACATATTTTTCTTGACTTTGGACTATTCCATCAGTTACTTTTTTCACTTCTATTCCCAAGAAGTAGTGCAAGTCACCAAGGTCCTTAAGAGCAAAGTCTCTCTTGAGATTGATACATCTCCAACGCATCTATAATTTTTGATTGTTCCATGTATTATCTGTTTTGGATGTTTAATGGGCTTTACTATACACTTCTATATTATTTTTGGGACTAACCTATTAACCGGAGGCCCAGTGCAAATTACTGTTTTTTTGCCTATTTTAGTGTTTCGCAGAGAAGGATTATCAAACGGAGTCCAAATGGAATGAAACCTTCGGGGGAATCGTTTTTGGAACAAACGCAATCCAGGAGACTTGGAGTGTACGTTATGGAAGCAACGAGGCGGCCACGAGGCAGGGAGGCGCGCCCCCACCCTCGTGGGCCCCTCGTGGCTCCCCTGACCGACTTCTTTCGCCTATATATACTCATATACCCTGAAAACATCCGGAAGCACCACGAAACCCTATTTCTAGCGCAGCAACCTTCTGTACCCGTGAGATCCCATCTTGGGGCCTTTTTCGGCGCTCCTTCGGAGGGGGAATCGATCATAGAGGGCTTCTACATCAACACCATAGCCTCTCCAATGAAGTGTGAGTAGTTTACCTCAGACCTTCGGGTCCATAGTTACTAGCTAGATGGCTTCTTCTCTCTCTTTGGATCTCAATAGAAAGTTCTTCTCGATCTTCTTGGAGATCTATTCGATGTAATACTTTTTGCGGTGTGTTTGTCGAGATCTGATGAATTGTGAGTTTATGATCAAGATTATCTATGAACAATATATGAATCTCCTCTGAATTCTTTTATGTATGATTTGTTATCTTTGCAAGTCTCTTCGAATTATCAGTTTGGTTTGGCCTACTAGATTGATCTTTCTTGCAATGGGAGAAGTGCTTAGCTTTGGGTTCAATCTTGCGGTGTCCTTTCCCAGTGACAGCAGGGGCAGCAAGGCACGTATTGTATTGTTGCCATCGAGGATAAAAGGATGGGGTTTATATCATATTGCTTGAGTTTATCCCTCTACATCATGTCATCTTGCCTAATGTGTTACTCTGTTCTTATGAACTTAGTACTCTAGATGCATGCTGGATAGCGGTCGATGTGTGGAGTAATAGTAGTAGATGCAGAATCGTTTCGATCTACTTGTCGCGGACGTGATGCCTATATACATGATCATGCCTAGATATTCTCACAACTATGCACTTTTCTATCAATTGCTTAACAGTAATTTGTCCACCCACCGTAGTAATTATGCTATCTTGAGAGAAGCCACTAGTGAAACCTATGCCCCGCGGGTCTATTTTCCATCATATAAGTTTCCGATCTATTTTATTTTGCAATCTTTACTTTCCAATCTATATCATAAAAATATCAAAAATATTTATCTTATTATCTCTATCAGATCTCAATTTTGCAAGTGGCCATGAAGGGATTGACAACCCCATTATCGCGTTGGTTGCAAGGTTCTTATTTGTTTGTGCAGCTACGAGGGATTTGAGTGTAGCCTCCTATTGGATTGATACCTTGGTTCTCAAAACTGAGGGAAATACTTACGCTACTTTGCTGCATCACCCTTTTCTCTTCAAGGGAAAACCAACACATGCTCAAGAGGTAGCAAGAAGGATTGCTGGCGCCGTTGCCGGAGAGTCTGTGCACGAGTCAAGACATACCAAGTACCCATTAAAAAACTCTTATCCCTCGCATTACATTATTTACCATTTGCCTCTCGTTTTCCTCTCCCCCACTTCACCTTTGCCTTTTCTTTGCCTCTTTACCGTTTTCCTTTCCTTCGCCATGGCCGAATCGAAAAGGGTTAAGGGTTCTCTCCTGGGTTTTAGTACTTTGGATAGTCCCTCTGTCCTCTCTAAGCTCATAAATAATGATGCTATGGAAAGACCTACCGGGGTTATCAATGAGAGTTTGAATAATTTCGATGAAGATGATCCTGGAATTTTTCGTTATTTACTTGATGAGTCTGTAAAAGATGCTTGGGATAGGCTATTAAGGATCCGAACTAGCTATGTGCCACAATATCAAATTGAGATATACCTAAAAAGCTTTTATGTTGGCTTACCCTCTTCGTTCAAGAAAGTTTTAGATTCTATTTTTGAATAAGGTTTTCTTGAGGGGGATGCTATAGATACCTATGAAAAGATCAAAACTATATTTGGGCACCCCATGAGTGAGAAGGTTGAATCCACCTCTCTTTTATGCTTTTATCAAAACTAAATTATCAAAGAGATGAAGGCTAGCTTAGATGCAAATTTCCATAGCGTGCTTAATCTTTCTTCCACCATTAATGGCAATGGGCTTTCCCAAAATAGAAAGATAAATGCTATAGATAAGAAATTTTATCTTTTCTTTCCAATACCAAAGATGGCAATACCTAGATCTATTCTTGTTTTTATGCCTAGCTAGGGGCGTTAAACGATAGCGCTTGTTGGGAGGCAACCCAATTTTATTTTTGTTCTTTGCTTTTTGTTCTTGTTTAGTAATAAATAATTCATCTAGACTCTGGTTAGATGTGGTTTTATGTTTTAATTAGTTTTTGTACCAAGTAAAACCTTTAGGATGACCTACGGTGATAGTTAATTTGATCTTGCTGAAAAACAGAAACTTTTGCGTGCACGAGAATAATTTTCATAAATCACAGAAACGTGATTTTCAGTTGATTCTTTTGCATAAGATTAATAGACAAATTACCTAGAACTTCCTAATTTTGTAGAATTTTTGGGGTTCCATAAGTATTCGAGAGTTACAGATTGTTTTGTTTTTGACAGATTCTGTTTTTCGTGTGTTGTTTGCTTATTTTGATGAATCTATGGCTAGTATCGGAGGGTATGAACCATAGAGAAGTTGGAATATAGTAGGTTTAACACCAATATAAATAAAGAATGAGTTCATTACAGTCCCTTAAAGTGGTGGTTTGTTTTCTTGCACTAACGGAGCTCACGAGATTTTCTATTGAGTTTTGTGTTGTGAAGTTTTCAAGTTTTGGGTAAAGATTTGATGGATTATGGAATAAGAAGTGGCAAGAGCCTAAGCTTGGGGATGCCCAAGGCACCCCAAGGTAAAATTCAAGGACAACCAAAATCCTAAGCTTGGGGATGCCCCGGAAGGCATCCCCTCTTTCGTCTTCGTCCATCGGTAACTTTACTTGGTGCTATATTTTTATTCACCACATGATACGTGTTTTGCTTGGAGCGTCTTGTATGATTCGAGTCTTTTCTTTTTAGTTTACCATAATCATCCTTGTTGTACACACCTTTTGGGAGAGACACACATGAATCGGAATTTATTAGAATACTCTATGTGCTTCATTTATATCTTTTGAGCTAGATAATTTTGCTCTAGTAATATCTTTTTAGAGCACGACAGTGGTTTTATTTTGTAGAAATTATTGATCTCTCATGCTTCACTTATATTATTTTGAGAGTCTTTTAGAACAGCATGGTAATTTGCTTTGGTTATAAAATTAGTCCTAATATGATGAGCATCCAAGATAGGTATAATAAAAACTTTCATATAGAGTGCATTAAATACTATGATAAATTTGATACTTGATAATTGTTTTGAGATATAAAGGTGGTCATGTTAGAATCATGCTAGTTGGGTAATTATGAAATTGAGAAATACTTGTGTTAAAGTTGGCAAGTCCCGTAGCATGCACGTATGGTGAATGTTGTGTGACAAATTTGAAGCATGGGGTGTTCTTTGATTTCCTTCCTTATGAGTGGAGGTCAGGATCGCGCGATGGTTAACTCCTACCAACCCTTCCCCTAGGAGCATGCGTAGTAGTACTTTGCTTCGAGGGCTAATAAAGTTTTGCAATAAGTATATGAGTTCTTTATGACTAATGCGAGTCCATGGATTATACACACTCTTACCTTTCCGCAATTTGCTAGCCTCTATGGTACCGTGCATTGCTCTTTCTCACCTTGAGAGTTGGTGCAAACTTCGCCGGTGCATCCAAACCCCGTGATACGATACGCTCCATCACACATAAACCTCATTATATCTTCCTCAATACAGCCACCATACCTACCTATTATGGCATTTCCATAGCCATTCCGAGATATATTGCCATGCAACTTTCCACTGTTCCGTTTATTATGACACGCTCCATCATTGTCATATTGCTTTGCATGATCATGTAGTTGACGCCGTATTTGTGGCAAAGCCACCTATATATTCTTTCATACATGTCGCTCTTGATTCATTGCATATCCCGGTACACCGCCGGAGGCATTCACATAGAGTCATATTTTGTCTTAAGTATTGAGTTGTAATTCTTGAGTTGTAAATAAATAGAAGTGTGATGATCTTCATTATTAGAGCATTGTCCCATGTGAGGAAAGGATGATGGAAGCAATGATTCCCTCACAAGTTGGGATGAGTCTCCGGACTTTATGAAAAATAAAAGAGGCCAAAGAAGCCCAAAAAAAGAGGCTAAAGAAGCCCACCAAAAAAATGAGAGAAAAAGAGAGAAGGGACAATGTTACTCTCCTTTTTCCACACTTGTGCTTCAAAATAGCACCATGATCTTCATGATAGAGAGTTTCTTATTTTGTCACCTTCATATACTAGTGGGAATATTTCATTATAGAACTTGGCTTGTATATTTCAATGATGGGCTTCCTCAAATTGTCCTAGGTCTTCATGAGCAAGCAAGTTGGATGCACACCCACTTAATTTCTTTTGATGAGCTTTCATACATTTATAGCTCTAATGCACCCGTTGCATGGAAATCCCTACTCCTCATATTGACATCAATTGATGGGCATATCCATAGCCCATTGATTAGCACGTCAATGTGAGACTTTCTCCTTTTTTGTTTTCTCACATAAGCCCTATCATCATACTCTACTCCACCAGTAGTGCTATGTCCATGGCTTACGCTCATGTATTGCGTGAGGGTTGAAAAGGCTGAAGCGCGTTAAAAAGTATGAACCAATTGCTTGGCTGAAACAGGGGTTGTGCATGATGGGAGCATTTTGTGTGACGAAAATGAAGCATGGCCAAACTATATGATTTTGTAGGGATAAGCTTTCTTTGGCTATGTTATTTTGATAAGACATAAACTGCTTAGTTAGCATGCTTGAAGTATTACTATTTTTATGTCAATATTAAACTTTTATCTTGAATCTTTTGGATCTGAACATTCATGCCACAATAAAGAAAATTACATTGAGAATTATGCTAGGTATCATTCCACATCAAAAGTTCTGTTTTTACCATTTACCTACTCGAGGATGGGCAGGAATTAAGCTTGGGGATGCTTGATACGTCTCCAACGTATCTATAATTTTTTATTGTTCCATGCTATTATATTATCTATTTTGGATGTTTAATGGGCTTTACTATACACTTTTATATTATTTTTGGGACTAACCTATTAACCGGAGGCCCAGTGCAAATTGTTGTTTTTTGCCTATTTCAGTGTTTCGCAGAAAAGGGTTATCAAACGGAGTCCAAACAGAATGAAACCTTTGGGAGAATTGTTTTTGGAACAAACGCAATCCAGGAGACTTGGTGTGGACGTCAAGGAAGCAACGAGGCGGCCACGAGGCAGGGAGGCGCGCCTAGGGCGGTAGGTGTGCCCCACCCTCGTGGGCCCCTCGTGGCTCCCCTGACCGACTTCTTTCGCCGCCGCAAACTTCCTTACCCGTGAGATCCCATCTTGGGGCCTTTTTCGGTGCTCCGCCAGAGGGGGAATCGATCATGGAGGGCTTCTACATCAACACCATAGCCTCTTTGATGAAGTGTGAGTATTTTGCTGATACGTCTCCAACGTATCTATAATTTTTTATTGTTCCATGCTATTATATTACCCGTTTTGGATGTTTATGGGCTTTACTTTACACTTTCATATCATTTTTGGGACTAACCTACTAACCGGAGGCCCAGCCTGAATTGCTGTTTTTTTGCCTATTTCAGTGTTTCAAAGAAAAGGAATATCAAACGGAGTCCAAATGCGATGAAACCTTCGGGAGCGATCTTTTTTGAACAAATGCAAACCTGGAGAGTTGGAGTGGACGTCAAGCAACAACCGACGCGGCCATGAGGGTGCCCGGTGCGCCCCCTATAGGTGGGCGCGCCCCCACCCTCATGGGCCCATCGGGCGTCCACCGACCTACTTCTTCCTCCTATATATACCCACATACCCCGAGAACATCAGAACAGACCACGAAAACCTAATTCCACCACCGCAACCTTCTGTATCCGCGAGATCCTATCTTGGAGCCTTCACCGGCGCTCCGCCGGAGGGGGAATCGACCACGGAGGACCTCTACATCATCTCCAAGGCCTCTTCGATGAGTTGTGAGTAGTTTACCACAGACCTTTGGGTCCATAGTTATTAGCTAGATGGCTTCTTCTCTCTCTTTGAATCTCAATACCAAGTTCTCCTCGATCTTCTTGGAGATCTATTCGATGTAACTCTTTTTGCGGTGTGTTTGTCGAGATCCGATGAGTTGTGGGTTTATGATCAAGTTTATCTATGAGAAATGTTTGAATCTCATCTGAATTGTTTGATGTGTGATTAAGTTATCTTTGCAAGTCTCTTCGAATTATCAATTTGGTTTGGCCTACTAGATTGATCTTTCTTGCAATGGGAGAAGTGCTTAGCTTTGGGTTCAATCTTGCGGTGTCCTTTCCCAGTGACAGCAGGGGCAGCAAGGCACGTATTGTATTGTTGCCATCGAGGATAAAAAGATGGGGTTTATATCATATTGCATGAGTTTATCCCTCTACATCATGTCATCTTTCTTAATGCATTACTCTGTTCTTATGAACTTAATACTCTAGATGCATGCTGGATAGCGGTCGATGTGTGGAGTAATAGTAGTAGATGCAGGCAGGAGTCGATCTACTTGTCATGGACGTGATGCCTATATACATGATCATGCCTAGATAATCTCATAACTATGCACTTTTCTATCAATTGCTCGACAGTAATTTGTTCACCCACCGTAATACTTATGCTATCTTGAGAGAAGCCACTAGTGAAATCTATGGCCCCCGGATCTATCTTTTATCATATAAGTTTCCCATCTATCTTTATTTTGCAATCTTTACTTTTCAATCTATATCATAAAAATACCAAAAATATATTTATCTTATCATACCATCTCTATCAGATCTCACTTTTGCAAGTGGCCGTGAAGGGATTGACAACTCCTTTATTGCGTTGGTTCCAAGGTTCTTGTTTGTTTGTGTAGGTGCGTGGGACTTTTGAGGAGCCTCCTACTGGATTGATACCTTGGTTCTCAAAAACTGAGGGAAATACTTACGCTGCTTTGCTGCATCACCCTTTCCTCTTCAAGGAAAACCAACGCAAGCTCAAGACGTAGCATTTACCTCAGACCTTTGGGTCCATAGTTACTAGCTAGATGGTTCTTCTCTCTCTTTGGATCTCAATACAAAGTTTTCCTCGATCTCTTGGAGATCTATTCGATGTAATACTTTTTGCGGTGTGTTTGTCGAGATTCGATGAATTGTGGGTTTATGATCAAGATTATCTATGAACAATATTTGAATCTCCTCTGAATTCTTTTACGTATGATTTGTTAACTTTGCAAGTCTCTTCGAATTATCAGTTTGGTTTGGCCTACTAGATTGATCTTTCTTGCAATGGGAGAAGTGCTTAGCTTTGGGTTCAATCTTGCGGTGTCCTTTCCCAGTGACAGCAGGGGCATCAAGGCACGTATTGTATTGTTGCCATCGAGGATAAAAAGATGGGGTTTATATCATATTGCTTGAGTTTATCCCTCTACATCATGTCATCTTGCCTAATGCATTACTCTGTTCTTATGAACTTAATACTCTAGATGCATGTTGGATAGCAGTCGATGTGTGGAGTAATAGTAGTAGATGCAGAATCATTTCGATCTACTTGTCGCGGACGTGATGTCTACATACATGATCATGCCTAGATATTCTCATAACTATGCACTTTTCTATCAATTGCTCGACAGTAATTTGTTCACCTACCGTAATACTTATGCTATCTTGAGAGAAGCCACTAGTGAAACCTATGGCCCCCGGGTCTATTTTCCATAATATAAGTTTCCGTTCTATTTTATTTTGCAATCTTTACTTTCCAATCTATATCATAAAAATACCAAAAATATTTATCTTATTATCTCTATCATATCTCACTTTTGTAAGTGGCCATGAAGGGATTGACAACCCCTTTATCGCGTTGGTTGCAAGGTTCTTATCGCATTGGTTGCAAGGTTCTTATTTGTTTGTGCAGGTACGAGGGATTTGAGTGTAGCCTCCTACTGGATTGATACCTTGGTTCTCAACTGAGGGAAATACTTACGCTACTTTGCTGCATCACCCTTTCCTCTTCGAGGGAAAACCAAAGCATGCTCAAGAGGTAGCAAGATCTTCTAACAGTGCATTGACTGCTTCTTGTGATGAGCTAGCCACAATAATAGCATCAACATATACCAACATAAAGATGATTATTTTTCCCTTCTTATAGAAGAAAAGTGATGTGTCAGCCTTTGAAGGTCGAAAACCAAGTCTTTGAAGTTTATCACTTAACCTAGAATACCATGCTCTAGGTGCTTGTTTTAGACCATATAATGCCTTCTCAAGTTTGCACACGTAATGACACTTGTCTTTTACCTCATACTCCCTCCGTTCGGAAATACTTGTCATTGAAATGGATGTATCTAGATGTATTTTAGTTCTACATACATTCATTTTGATGACAAGTAATTCTGAACGGAGGGAGTACCCAGGTGGTTGTTTCATGTAGACTTCCTCCTCTAGAACGCCATGAAGGAACGCATTCTGCATATCCAATTGACGAAGACTCCAACCATTTGATACTCCAACAAAGAGAACAAGTCTGATAGTAGCTGCTTTAACAACCGGACTAAATGTGTCCTCATAGTCAATGTCGTATCATTGTTTAAAACCCTTTGCTACTAATCTATCCTTGTATATCTGTCTATTTCTCCACTAGCCTTTCTTTTGACTCTGTAAACCCATTTACAATCAATTATATTTTTGCCTCTTACTGGAGGAACTAAGTGCCATGTTTTGTTTCTAATGAGAGCATTATATTCTTGATCCATAGCATTTTTTAATTTCTATCTTCAAAAGCCTCAGTCAAATTTCCTGACTCACGTGTAACAACTAGGCCGCCAAAATGCATTTTATCGTACCTGACCGTGCCATCTGTACGAACCTTTGGCTTCAAGACCCCATGTTGTGATCCAGTTCTTATTGGCACATTAACTGCAGTAGAGGGCCACTGCGCAGAAGATCCAGAGGAATCCGACGCGACAGATGACCCAGCGGTGCCCGATCCCAGGTTGATCTCCTCGGAGCCGGGGCCAGTTGCTCGTTGGGCCACTTGTCGAGGCCCAGCCGGGGAACCGCCAGACGCGGGTTGGCACCTGGCCTGGCGCGCGAGTGCAGCTGGCCCACCTGCTCCGATGGCCCCGCCATGGGTTGTCGTTGCCTCGCTCGCAGGGCCGCGAGGGATGCGTGGTCGTCCGTTGCTGGCCCGCCTGACCCCGAGGCGGGTGCGCTGCCATCGCCTGGTGCAGAAGGCGAGGGCGAATCTCCATTGAGATCGCCGCCATCAGCTTCTGGTGCAGCACCTGGATCAGCTTTGTGCTCCGCACTTGTCCTTTGCTGCTGCATAAAATCACAGTGCACAACCAGATTTCCTCCAAAATTTATAGCAGAATTTTCATGAGAATTACCCAAGTGATCATTAGCTATATGTTCGTCCCCATGATCAAGAGGTAAGGAGGAGGAATTTTCAGAGAGAAGAAGAACTTCAGATCTGATGAGTGCACTAGCATTGGGGTTTAATTTGGCAAAGGGAAACACCGTTTCATCGAACACGACGTCACGAGAAATATAAACACGTCCAACAGTTATGTCTAGACACTTGAAACCTTTATGAAGATTGCTGTAGCCAAGGAATACACATTGTTTGGAGCAGAATTCGAGCTTGCGAGCATTGAAAGGATGGAGGTTGGGCCAACATGCGCACCCAAAGGTACGAAGGGCATGATAGTTAGGTGTCTCATGAAATAATTTTTCTAGTGGAGTCTCAAGATTGATCACCTTACTTGGCGTACGATTTATCAAATACGTGGCAGCTATGAATGCCTCATCCCAAAATTTGAGGGGCATAGACGCATGAGCTAACAAGGAAAGGCCAACCTCAACAATGTGACAGTGCTTTCTTTCGGCGGAGCCGTTCTGCTGATGGGCATGCAGGCAGGAAACATGGTGTGTGATGACAATTTGGCGGAAAAAGGAATTTAACCTTTCATACTCATCACCCCAGTCGGTTTGCATGGTGATGATTTTGTGATGAAAGTCTTTCTACAAGTGCTTGTAATTCATGAAACACTTTAAGGACTTCTGACCTATGTTTAAGAATAAATATCCAAGTAAATTTACTGAAATCATCAATAAAGCTCACATAACAATTCTCTTTATTGATTGGATCACGGGCAGGCCCCCATACATCAGAATAGATAAGCTCTAAAGGAGCATTCGAAGAACTACTAGAATGTGGATAGGGAAGTTGGTGACTTTTGCCTTGTTGGCATGCATCACACACCCCCTCTTTATTCAACTCTTGAACTGAAAAAGGAATCTTGCTCTTGCTAAGAACATGCTGAACAATTTTCAAAGACGGATGACCTAATCGATCGTGCCACCTTGACGGAGAAATCTTGGTGGCACCAAAAGCATGCCTGCCCGGGCCTAAAGAAGCCGATGATAGGGGGTAGAGGCCGGCTCTACACCTGTCATGGAGGAGGGTGATCCTTGTTGCCTTGTGCTTAATGAAGAAGAAACGAGGGTGAGTTTCAAGGAACACATGATTATCTTGTGATAGACGATGAGAAGAAACAAGATTTTTTGTGGCTTTAGGTGAGTAAAGGACATCTTTTAGATGAATATTACAAGTGGGAGTACGAACATATGCTTGACCAATATGAGTAATTCTCATACCTGCTGCATTGGTCATGTTCACTTGATCATGTCCGTTGTACCTCTCCCTCATGGAGAGCTTGTCCAGCTCTCTGGTGATGTGATCGGTGGCGCCTGTGTTGATGTACCAGTTGGTGTCGACGCTGTAGGAGGAGTTAGACATGGTGCTCGCACTCTTCTCCTTGGTGAATGCGATGCCGAAGCGCCTGTAGCACTCGATGGCAGTGTGGTTGGGCTTTTTGCAGATCTGACAGAACATCTCAGGGAGCTAGTCTCGTCCCCCACTTCCTTGGCCACGTCCACCGTGGCCGTTTCCGCGGTCGCCGTTTCCTTCATTGCCACGGCCACCACCGTGGCCACGGCCGCCTCCGTTCCTGCCGCGGCCTCCGCCGCGAGAGAAACCGCCGCGACCACCACTGGAAGTTGCATTGGCGGAAGAGTGTGACGACGAGTTGCCACCCTTGAACATGGCGAGGCGGCTCTCGAAGCTGATGAGTTGGGCGTAGAGCTCGTTGGGCTTGATGGGGACGGTCCTGGCGCAGATAGAGGAGACAAAAGACATGTAGTCGAAATCCAAGCCAGCAAGGATATACAACACCATATCGTCATCCGTGAGCGGCTTGCCGATGGCAGCCATCTCATCGCCGATGGCCTTCATGCGGCCAAGGTACTCGGCAATGGTGGAGTTCCCCTTCTTGGTGGTGGAGAGGGCGATCATCGTATTGACAATGGCCGCCTGCGTCTGGGAGATGAAATCTCCGTGATTGCAGTCCATGCTGCTAACGCTGTGATGCATGTTGCAATCTGGACCATCACAGGGGTGAGATGGAATTGAAAAGAAAGCTCAAAACCTGAGAGTCTCGGGCCCTGTCGATCTCATATGCCGGGTTCGGCAAGTCGGTGACCTTGCCGTATTTGTCAGACAGCTTGGGCGCCAGCACCTTCCTCTCTGGATCGAGATAGGTGACCAGCTGGACGCCACAAATGGTGGCCATAGCCTGCACACGCCAGACGTTGAAGTTGGAGCGATGGAGTTTCCCGATGATGGGGATGATCACGGAGGGGCGGCTGCGCTGGAGCTTGAGGACGACATGGCGACACAAGGGGGGTGGCGGCGCAGGAGATGTGCTTAGAGGAGAATGGCTCTGATACCATGTAGAAGTGCATGCTCTAGCCAATGCAATCAAAAGACTGATCTGATGGAAGAGACTAGGCAACACATTATACGTCAACACTCCCCCTCACGTGTGGCTCTCTTAGGCCTAAACGTGGACCGAAAATGGGCTGCAATTTAATTGCGCCAGCCGGGTCTTGAACTCGAGACCTTTTGACTCGGATACCATGTAAAGATGCGTTAAGCGTATACATCTATAGGGACGCGTTGCATGTTACTTATAGGCACAAGAGATTACAGGGTTTAGGTAGTTAGGTTGTTGTAGGATTGATCTCCAAGTCATAATCTATACAAGGGATAGAGATCGACCTAAATGTATCCTAACTACCTGAGTACAATGCACACCCCCACGCATGTATACGGTTTATATCTACACCGTATACATCCTACGGGACATACTTTAACGACAGCGGCATGTCGAGATATGTGCAAAGAAACTGTTGCACGGCGCACACACTTGTAGGACAGTGGCAGGCCAAGATATGTGCAAGGAAAGTGTTGCACGGCACAGGGAAAGTGCAGCGCAGCAACAACCATGTCATCCAGTGAGCAGCAAATGGGGGAGATCGAGCACTTGTCAAAATTTGTGCGCAGGCCTGATGCACCTCCAAAACAATCCAGGGCGGCATGGGTGTGTTGGGGAACGTAGCAGAAATTCAAAATTTTCCTACGAATCACCAAGATCTATCTATGGAGAGACCAGCAACGAGTAGAAAGGGAGTGCATCTACATACCCTTGTAGATCGCTAAGCGGAAGCGTTCAAGTGAACGGGGTTGATGGAGTCGTACTCGTCGTGATTCAGATCACCGATGATCAAGTGCCGAACGGACGGCACCTCCGCGTTCAACACACGTACAGCCCGGTGACGTCTCCCACGCCTTGATCCAGCAAGGGGAGAGGGAGAGGTTGAGGAAGACTCCATCCAACAGTAGCACAACGGCGTGGTGGTGGTGGAGGAGCATGGCAATCCCGCAGGGCTTCGCCGAGCACCTACGGGAGAAGAGGAGGAGAACTTGGGAGAGAGGGAGGGAGAGGGAGGCAACCAAAGGCCTTAGGTATGTTTGGGAGGCCCTCCTACCCCACTATATATAGGGATCCCAAGGGGGGGTGCGCCAGCCCCTAAGAGATCCAATCTCCAAGGGGCGGCGGCCAGGGGAGGAGTCCTCCCCCCCCAAGGCACCTAGGAGGTGCCTTCCCCTGCTGGGACTCTTCCTTTAGGGTTTACCCAGGCGCATGGGCCTCTTGGGGCTGGTGCCCTTGGCCCATGCAGGCCAAGGTGCACCCCCTACAGCCCATGTGGCCCCCCCGGGGCAGGTGGCCCCACCCGGTGGGCCCCCGGGACCCTTCCGGTGGTCCCGGTACAATACCGATGACCCCGAAACTTGTCCCGATGGCCGAAACAGGACTTCCTATATATAAATCTTTACCTCCGGACCATTCCGGAACTCCTCGTGACGTCCGGGATCTCATCCGGGACTCCGAACAACATTCGGTAACCACATACAAGCTTCCTTTATAACCCTAGCGTCATCGAACCTTAAGTGTGTAGACCCTACGGGTTCGGGAGACATGCAGACATGACCGAGACGTTCTCCGGTCAATAACCAACAGCGGGATCTGGATACCCATGTTGGCTCCCACATGTTCCACGAAGATCTCATCGGATGAAACACGATGTCAAGGACTTAATCAATCCCGTATTCAATTCCCTTTGTCTAGCGGTATTTTACTTGCCCGAGATTCGATCGTCGGTATCAAATACCTTGTTCAATCTCGTTATCGGCAAGTCACTTTACTCGTTCCGTAACACATCATCCCGTGATCAAATCCTTGGTCACATTGCGCATATGATGATGTCCTACCGAGTGGGCCCAGAGATACCTCTCCGTTTACACGGAGTGACAAATCCCAGTCTCGATCCGCATAAAACAATAGATACTTTCGGAGATACCTGTAGTGCACCTTTATAGTCACCCAGTTACGTTGTGACGTTTGATACACCCAAAGCACTCCTACGGTATCTAGGAGTTACACGATCTCATGGTCAAAGGAAGAGATACTTGACATTGGCAAAGCTCTAGCAAATGAACTACACGATCTTTGTGCTATGCTTAGGATTGGGTCTTGTCCATCACATCATTCTCCTAATGATGTGATCCCGTTATCAACGACATCCAATGTCCATAGCCAGGAAACCATGACTATCTATTGATCACAACGAGCTAGTCAACTAGAGGCTCACTAGGGACATATTGTGGTCTATGTATTCACACGTGTATTACGATTTCCGGATAATACAGTTATAGCATGAATAAAAGACAATTATCATGAACAAGGAAATATAATAATAATACTTTTATTATTGCCTCTAGGGCATATTTCCAACAGTCTCCCACTTGCACTAGAGTCAATAATCCAGTTCACATCGCCATGTGATTAACACTCACAGGTCACATCGCCATGTGACTAATACCCAAGAGTTTACTAGATTCAATAATCTAGTTCACATTTACCATGTGATTAACACTCGATGAGTTCTGGGTTTGATCATGTTATGCTTGTGAGAGAGGTTATAGTCAACGGGTCTGAACCTTTCAGATCCGTGTGTGCTTTACAAATCTCTATGTCATCTCCTAGATGCAGCTACCACGCTCTATTTGGAGCTATTCCAAACAACTGTTCTACTTGGAGCTATTCTAAATTATTGCTCCATTATATGTATCCGGTCTCTCTACTCAGAGCTATCCGGATAGGTGTCAAGCTTGCATCGTCGTAACCTTTACGACGAACTCTTTTACCACCTCCATAATCGAGAAAAATTCCTTAGTCCACTAGTTACTAAGGATAACTTTGACCGCTGTCCTATGAGCCATTCTTGGATCACTCTTGTACCCCTTGACTGACTCATGGCAAGGCACACTTCAGGTGCGGTACACAACATAGCATACTGAAGAGCCTACGTCTTAAGCATAGGGGACGACCTTCGTCCTTTCTCTCTTTTCTGCCGTGGTCGAGCTTTAAGTCTTAACTTCGTACCTTACAACTCAGGCAAGAACTCCTTCTTTGACTGGTTCATCTTGAACACCTTCAAGATCATGTCAAGGCATGTGCTCATTTGAAAATACCATTAAGCGTTTTGATCTATCCTTATAGATCTTGATGCTCAATGTTCAAGTAGCTTAATCCAGGTTTTCTATTGAAAAACACATTTCAAATAACCCTATATGCTTTCCAGAAATTCTACATCATCTCTGATCATCAATATGTCAACAACATATACTCATCAGAAATTCTATAGTGCTCCCACTCACTTCTTTGGAAATACAAGTTTCTTGTAAACTTTGTATAAATCCAAAATCTTTGATCATCTCATCAAAGCGTACATTCCAACTCCGAGATGCTTACTCCAGTCCTTAGAAGGATCGCTGGAGCTAGCATACCTTTTAGCATCCTTAGGATCGACAAAAACTTTCTGATTGTATTACATACAACCTTTCCTTACGAAAAACTGGTAAGGAAACTCGTTTTGACATCCGTCAGCCAGATTTCATAAATGCAGCTAATGCTAACATGATTCCGACGGACTTTAAGCATCGCTACGGATGAGAAAATCTCATCGTAGTCAACTCCTTGAACTTGTGAAAAACTTTTCACCACAAGTCGAGCTTCATGGACGGTGACATTACCATCCACGTCCGTCTTCTTCTTAAAGATCCATTTATCTTAATGGCTTGCCGATCATCGGGCAAGTCCACCAAAGTCCATGGATCCGTTCTCGGATTTTATGGCCTCGAGCCATTTATCGGAATCCGGGCCCACCATCGCTTCTCCATAGCTCGTAGGTTCATTGTTGTCTAGCAACATGACTTCCAAGACAGGATCACCGTACCACTCCAAAGTAGTACGTGTCCTTGTCGTCCTACGAGGTTTGGGAGTGACTTGGTCTGAAGTTTCATGATCACTATCATAAGCTTCTACTTCAATTGGTGTAGGTGCCACAGGAACAACTTCCTGTGCCCTGCTACACACTGGTTGAAGTGACGGTTCAATAACCTCATCAAGTCTCCACCATCCTCCCACTCAATTCTTTCGAGAGAAACCTTTCCTCGAGAAAGGACCCGATTCTAGAAACAATCCCTTATTGCTTTCGAATCTGAGACAGGAGGTATACCCAACTGTTATGGGTGTCCTATGAAGATGCATTTATCCGCTTTGGGTTCGAGCTTAATCCTGAAACTTTTTCACATAAGCGTCGCAGCCCCAAACCTTTAAGAAACGACAACTTAGGTTTCTCTAAACCATAATTCATACGGTGTCATCTCATCGGAATTACGTGGTGCCCTATTTAAAGTGAATGTGGTTGTCTCTAATGCCTAACCCATGAACGATAGTGGTATTTCGATAAGAGACATCATGGTACGCACCATATCCAATAGGGTGCAATTATGATGTTTGGACACACCATCACATTATGATGTTCCAGGCGGTATTAATTGTGAAACAATTTCCACAATGTCTTAATTGTGTGCCAAAACTCGTAACTCAGATATTCATCTCTATGATCATATCATAGACATTTTATCCTCTTGTCACAATGATCTGCTACTTCACTCTGAAATTACTTGAACCATTCAATAATTCAGACTTGTGTTTCATCAAGTAAATATCCTCAACATCTACTCGAATCATCTGTGAAGTAAGAACATAACGATATTCACTGCATGCCTCAGCACTCATTGGACTGCACACATCAAAATGTGTTACTTCCTACAAGTTGCTATCTTGTTCCATCTTACTGAAAACGAGGTTTTTCAGTCATCTTGCCTATGTGGTATGATTTGCATATCTCAAGTGATTCAAAATCAAGTGAGTCCGAACGATCCATTTGCATGGAGTTTCTTCATGCATATACACCAATAGACATGGTTCGCATGTCTCAAACTTTTCAAAAATGAGTGAGTCCAAAGATCCATCAACATGGAGCTTCTTCATGCATTTTATACCGATATGACTTACGTGGCAGTGCCACACATAGGTGGTACTATCATTACTATCTTTTGGCATGAATATGTGTATCACTACGATCGAGTTTCAATAAACCATTCATTTTAGGTGTAAGACCATTGAAGGTATTATTCAAATAAACAGAGTAACCATTATTCTCCTTAAATGAATAACCATATTGCGATAGACATAATCCAATCATGTCTATGCTCAACGCAAACACCAAATGATAATTATTCTGGTTTAATACTAATCTTGATGGTAGAGGGAGCGTGCGATGTTTGATCACATCAAACTTGGAAACACTTCCAACACATATCGTCAGCTCACCTTTAGCTAGTCTCCGTTTTATTCCGTAGCTTTTATTTCGAGTTACTAACACTTAGCAACCGAACCGGTATCTAATACCCTGGTGCTACTAGGAGTACTAGTAAAGTACACATTAACACAATGTATATCCAATATACTTCTATCGACCTTGCCAGCCTTCTCATCTACCAAGTATCTAGGGTAATCCTGCTCCAGTGGTTGTTCCCCTTATTACAGAATCACTTAGTCTCGGGTTTGGGTTCAATCTCGGGTTTCTTCACTAGAGCAGCAGCTGAATTGCCGTTTCATGAAGTATCCCTTCTTGCCCTTGCCCTTCTTGAAACTAGCGGTTTCACAAACCATCAACAATTGATACTCCTTCTTGATTTCTACTTTCGCGATGTCAAACAACGCGAATACCTCAAGGATCATCTTATCTATCCCTGATATGTTATAGTTCATCACGAAGCTCTAGCAGCTTGGTGGTAATGACTTCGGAGAAACTATCACTATTTCATCTGGAAGATCAACTCCCACTTGATTCAAGTGATTGTTGTACTCAGACAATCTGAGCACAAGCTCAACAATTTAGCTTCTCTCCTTAGTTTGCAGGCTAAGAAAATCGTCGAAGGTCTTATACCTCTTGACGTGGGCACGAGCCTGAAATCCCAATTTCAGCCCTCGAAACATCTCATATGTTCCGCGACATTTCGAAAACGTCTTTGGTGCCTATACTCTAAACCATTTAACTGAACTATCACGTAGTTATCAAAACGTGTATGTTCGATGTTCGAAACATCCACAAACGACGTTTGGGGTTCAGCACATTGAGCAGTGCATTAAGGACATAAGCTTTCTACTGTCCGCATAATCGCTACTTTCAACTTTCAACTATATTTTCTCTAGGAACATAACTAAAACAGTAGAACTACAGCGTGAACTACGACATAATTTGCAAAAGGTCTTTTGACTATGTTCAGGATAATTAAGTTCATCTTATGAACTCCCACTCAGATAGACATCCCTCTAGTCATCTAAGTGATTACATGATCCGAGTCAAACTAGGCCGTGTCCGATCATCACGTGAGACGGACTAGTCATCATCGGTGAACATCTTCATGTTGATCGTATCTTCTATACGACTCATGCTCGACCTTTCGGTCTCCGTGTTCCGAGGCCATGTCTGTACATGCTAGGCTCGTCAAGTTAACCCTAAGTGTTTTCGCTGTGTAAAACTGTCTTACACCCGTTGTATGTGAACGTAAGAATCTATCACACCCGATCATCACGTGGTGCTTCGAAACGACGAACTGTAGCAACGGTGCACAGTTAGGGGAGAACACTTCTTGAAATTTTGTAAGGGATCATCTTATTTACTACCGTCGTCCTAAGTAAACAAGATGCATAAAACATGATAAACATCACATGCAATCAAATAGTGACATGATATGGCCAATATCATTTTGCTCCTTTTGATCTTCATCTTCGGGGCTCCATGATCATCATCGTCACCGGCATGACACCATGATCTCCATCATCATGATCTCCATCATCGTGTCTTCATGAAGTTGTCACGCCAACGACTACTTCTACTTCTATGGCTAACGCGTTTAGCAATAAAGTAAAGTAAGTTACATGGCGTTCTTCAATGACACGCAGGTCATACAAAAAATAAAGACAACTCCTATGGCTCCTGCCGGTTGTCATACTCATCGACATGCAAGTCGTGATTCCTATTACAAGAACATGATCAATCTCATACATCACATATATCATTCATCACATCCTTTTTGGCCATATCACATCACATAGCATACCCTGCAAAAACAAGTTAGACGTCCTCTAATTGTTGTTTGCATGTTTTACGTGGCTGCTATGGGTTTCTAGCAAGAACGTTTCTTACCTACGCAAAGACCACAACGTGATATGCCAATTGCTATTTACCCTTCATAAGGACCCTTTTCATCGAATCCGATCCGACTAAAGTAGGAGAGACAGACACCCGCTAGCCACCTTATGCATCTAGTGCATGTCAGTCGGTGGAACCAGTCTCACGTAAGAGTACGTGTAAGGTCGGTCCGGGCCGCTTCATCCCACGATGCCGCCGAATCAAGATAAGACTAGTAACGGCAAGCATATTGAACAAAATCAACGCCCACAACTACTTTGTGTTCTACTCGTGCATAGAATCTACGCAATAGACCTGGCTCATGATGCCACTGTTGGGGAACGTAGCAGAAATTCAAAAATTTTCCTACGAATCACCAAGATCTATCTATGGAGAGACCAGCAACGAGTAGAAAGGGAGTGCATCTACATACCCTTGTAGATCGCTAAGCGGAAGCGTTCAAGTGAACGGGGTTGATGGAGTCGTACTCGTCGTGATTCAGATCACCGATGATCAAGTGCCGAACGGACGGCACCTCCGCGTTCAACACACGTACAGCCCGGTGACGTCTCCCACGCCTTGATCCAGCAAGGGGAGAGGGAGAGGTTGAGGAAGACTCCATCCAACAGCAGCACAACGGCGTGGTGGTGGTGGAGGAGCATGGCAATCCCGCAGGGCTTCGCCGAGCACCTACGGGAGAAGAGGAGGAGAACTTGGGAGAGAGGGAGGGAGAGGGAGGCAACCAAAGGCCTTAGGTATGTTTGGGAGGCCCTCCTACCCCACTATATATAGGGATCCCAAGGGGGGGGGTGCGCCAGCCCCTAAGAGATCCAATCTCCAAGGGGCGGCGGCCAGGGGAGGAGTCCTCCCCCCCAAGGCACCTAGGAGGTGCCTTCCCCTGCTGGGACTCTTCCTTTAGGGTTTACCCAGGCGCATGGGCCTCTTGGGGCTGGTGCCCTTGGCCCATGCAGGCCAAGGCGCACCCCCTACAGCCCATGTGGCCCCCCCGGGGCAGGTGGCCCCACCCGGTGGGCCCCCGGGACCCTTCCGGTGGTCCCGGTACAATACCGATGACCCCGAAACTTGTCCCGATGGCCGAAACAGGACTTCCTATATATAAATCTTTACCTCCGGACCATTCTGGAACTCCTCGTGACGTCCGGGATCTCATCCGGGACTCCGAACAACATTCGGTAACCACATACACGCTTCCTTTATAACCCTAGCGTCATCGAACCTTAAGTGTGTAGACCCTACGGGTTCGGGAGACATGCAGACATGACCGAGACGTTCTCCGGTCAATAACCAACAGCGGGATCTGGATACCCATGTTGGCTCCCACATGTTCCACGAAGATCTCATCGGATGAAACACGATGTCAAGGACTTAATCAATCCCGTATTCAATTCCCTTTGTCTAGCGGTATTTTACTTGCCCAAGATTCGATCGTCGGTATCAAATACCTTGTTCAATCTCGTTATCGGCAAGTCACTTTACTCGTTCCGTAACACATCATCCCGTGATCAAATCCTTGGTCACATTGCGCATATGATGATGTCCTACCGAGTGGGCCCAGAGATACCTCTCCGTTTACACGGAGTGACAAATCCCAGTCTCGATCCGCATAAAACAATAGATACTTTCGGAGATACCTGTAGTGCACCTTTATAGTCACCCAGTTACGTTGTGACGTTTGATACACCCAAAGCACTCCTACGGTATCCAGGAGTTACACGATCTCATGGTCAAAGGAAGAGATACTTGACATTGGCAAAGCTCTAGCAAATGAACTACACGATCTTTGTGCTATGCTTAGGATTGGGTCTTGTCCATCACATCATTCTCCTAATGATGTGATCCCGTTATCAACGACATCCAATGTCCATAGCCAGGAAACCATGACTATCTATTGATCACAACGAGCTAGTCAACTAGAGGCTCACTAGGGACATATTGTGGTCTATGTATTCACACGTGTATTACGATTTCCGGATAATACAGTTATAGCATGAATAAAAGACAATTATCATGAACAAGGAAATATAATAATAATACTTTTATTATTGCCTCTAGGGCATATTTCCGGATAATACAGGGTGTAGTTGAGATCTTGCAGGAGAGGATAGACGAAGATGACCACGTCGCGGGCCGCGACAAGGATTGGCGCGAGGATGCCTAGGGTGTCCGCCTGACGTAGGAGAACATTAAGGACCTCCATAACGAGGAGGAAAAGCACCAACGATAACGGATCGACCTGCCATAGTCCACGCCGATGGAGAAGAGGTCGGCGCATCACACCGTTGAGAGGATTCGGGAGCTAGCCATGGACAAGATGATGCATATCCGAGCAATGAACCCGTGCGCAAATCCTAGGTGATGAAGCACCCGCCACAAGAAAGGCCATGAGACGGTGACCCTTTATAAGGCTAGCCCTTGTAAGGTGTTTTGGTTCGCGTTTTCTATCTTATAAGGGACGCTGCGGCAGAACAGAAACCACATATGAAACTTCAAACTTTGAAAAAAAAGGTTTCACACGAGATATGAACAAGAAACAAGTAGATAGAAGTTGATCATCGATACATATACGAGTTCATCGATTTACATATGGTAGATTCATCGAAGCGTCGGCCTAACCCTAACCTTAACTGCTGCATGAAATATGCCCTAGAGGCAATAATAAAGTTATAATTTATTTCCTTATTTCATGATGAATGTTTATTATTCATGCTAGAATTGTATTAACCGGAAACATAATACATGTGTGAATACATAGACAAACATAGTGTCACTAGTATGCCTCTACTTGACCAGCTCGTTAATTAAACATGGTTAAAGTTTCCTAACCATAGACATGAGTTGTCATTTGATAAACGGGATCACATCATTGGGAGAATGATGTGATTGACTTGACCCATTCCATTAGCTTAGCACTTGATCGTTTCAGTTTACTGCTATTGCTTTCTTCATGACTTATACATGTTCCTATGACTATGAGATTATGCAACTCCCAATTACCGGAGGAACACTTTGTGTGCTACCAAATGTCACAACGTAACTGGGTGATTATAAAGGTTCTCTACAGGTGTCTCCGATGGTACTTGTTGAGTTGGCATAGATCAAGATTAGGATTTGTCACTCCGATTGTCGGAGATGTATCTGTGGGCCCTCTCGGTAATGCACATCACTATAAGCCTTGCAAGCAATGTGATTAATGAGTTAGTTGCGGGGTGGTACATTACGGAACGAGTAAAGAGACTTGCCGGTAACGGGATTGAGCTAGGTATTGAGATACCGACGATCGAATCTCGGGCAAGTAACATACCGATGACAAAGGGAACAATGTATGCTGTTATGCGGTTTGACCGATAAAGATCTTCGTAGAATATGTAGGAGCCAATATGAGCATCCAGGTTCCGCTATTGGTTATTGACCAAAGACGTGTTTCGGTCATGTCTACATAGTTCTCGAACCCGTAGGGTCCGCACGCTTAATGTTCGGTGACGATCGGTATTATGAGTTTATGTGTTTTGATGTACGGAAGGTAGTTCGTAGTCCCGGATATGATCACGGACATGACGAGGAGTCTCGAAATGGTGCGTAGATGTTATATGCACGAGTACAACACAAGTGAGTTGTGGGCGATATTGGCCATACTGCTTACCAGCATGTCATACTTTGATTCGGTGGTATTGTTGGATGAAGCGGCCCGGACCGACATTACGAGTACGCTTACGCGAGACTGGTTCTACCGACGTGCTTCGCACACATGTGGCTGGCAGGTGTCAGTTTCTCCAACTTTAGTTGAATCGAATGTGGCTACGCCCGGTCCTTGTTGAAGGTTAAAACAACACTAACTTGACGAAATATCGTTGTGGTTTTGATGCGTAGGTAAGAACGGTTCTTGCTCAGCCCATAGCAGCCACGTAAAACTTGCAACAACAAAGTAGAGGACGTCTAACTTGTTTTTGCAGGGCATGTTGTGATGTGATATGGTCAAGACATGATGCTAAATTTTATTGTATGAGATGGTCATGTTTTGTAACAGAGTTATCGACAACTGGCAAGAGCCATATGGTTGTCGCTTTATTGTATGCAATGCAATCGCCCTGTAATTGCTTTACTTTATCACTAAGCGGTAGAGATAGTCATAGTAGCAATAGTTGGCGAGACGACAACGATGCTTCGATGGAGATCAAGGTGTCAAGCCGGTGGCGATGGTGATCATGACGATGCTTTGGAGATGGAGATCAAAGGCACAAGATGATGATGGCCATATCATATCACTTATATTGATTGCATGTGATGTTTATCTTTTATGCATCTTATTTTGCTTTGATTGACGGTACCATTATAAGATGATCTCTCACTATATTTCAAGGTATAAGTGTTCTCCCTGAGTATGCACCGTTGCCAAAGTTTGTCGTGCCGAGACACCACGTGATGATCGGGTGTGATAAGCTCTATGTTCACATACAACGGGTGCAAGCCAGTTTTGCACACGCAAAAATACTCAGGTTAAACATGACGAGCCTAGCATATGCAGATATGGCCTCGGAACACTGAGACCGAAAGGTCGAGCGTGAATCATATAGTAGATATGATCAACATAGTGATGTTCTCCATTGAAAACTACTCCATTTCACGTGATGATCGGACATGGTTTAGTTTATTTGGATCATGTGATCACTTAGATGATTAGAGGGATGTCTATCTAAGTGGGAGTTCTTAAGTAATATGATTAATTGAACTTTAATTTATCATGAACTTAGTACATGATAGTGTTTTGCTTGTCTATGTTGTTGTAGATAGATGGCCCATGATGTTGTTCCGTTGAATTTTAATGCGTTCATTGAGGAAGCTAAGTTGAAAGATGATGGTAGCAATTACACAGACTAGGTCCGTAACTTGAGGATTATCCTCATTGTTGCATAGAAGAGTTACGTCCTGGAAGCACCGCTGGGTGCCAGGCCTGCTGCAGATGCTGTTGATGACGTTAGGAACGTCTGGCAGAGTAAAGCTGATGACTACTTGATAGTTCAGTGTGCCATGCTTTATGTCTTAGAACCGGGACTTCAACGATGTTTTGAACGTCATGGAGCATATGAGATGTTCCAGGAGTTGAAGTTAATATTTCAAGCAAATGCCCAGATTGAGAGATATGAAGTCTCCAATAAGTTCTACAGCTGTAAGATGGAGGAGAACAGTTCTGTCAGTGAACATATACTCTTGTCTGGGTATAATAATCACTTAATTCAACTAGGAGTTAATCTTCTGGATGATAGTGTCATTGACAGAATTCTCCAATCACTGCCACCAAGCTACAAGAGCTTTGTGATGAACTATAATATGCAAGGGATGGATAAGACAATTCCCGAGCTCTTTGCGATGCTAAAGGCTGCGGAGGTAGAAATCAAAAAGGGGCATCAAGTGTTGATAGTCAACAAGACCACTAGTTTCAAGTAAAAGGGTAAAGGGAAGAAGAAGGGGAACTTCAAGAAGAACGACAAACAAGTTGCTGCTCAGGAGAAGAAACCCAAGTCTGGACCTAAGCCTGAGATTGAGTGCTTCTATCGCAAAGGGACTGGCCACTGGAAGCGGAACTGCCCCAAGTATTTGGCGGATAAGAAGGATGGCAAGGTGAACAAAGGTATATGTGATATACATGTTATTGATGTGTACCTTACTAAAGCTCGCAATAGCACCTGGGTATTTGATATTGGTTCTGTTGCTGATATTTGTAACTCGAAACAGGGACTACGGATTAAGCGAAGATTGGCTAAGGACAAGGTGACGATGCACGTGGGAAATGGTTCCAAAGTCGATGTGATCGCGGTCGGCACGCTACCTCTACATCTACCTTCGGGATTAGTTTTAGACCTGAATAATTGTTATTTGGTGCCAGTGTTAAGCATGAACATTATATCTGGATCTTGTTTGATGCGAGACGGTTATTCATTTAAATATGAGAATAATGGTTGTTCTATTTATATGAGTAATATCTTTTATGGTCATGCACCCTTGAAGAGTGGTTTGTTTTTGTTGAATCTCGATTGTAGTAATACACATATTTCATAATGTTGAAGCCAAAAGATGCAGAGTTGATAATGATAGTGCAACTTATTTGTGGCACTGCCGTTTAGGTCATATTGGTGTAAAGTGCATGAAGAAACTCCATGGTGATGGACTTTTGGAATCACTTGGTACTTGCGAACCATGCCTCGTGGGCAAGATGACTAAATCGCCGTTCTCCTAAACAATGGAGCGAGCAACAGATTTGTTGAAAATCATACATACTGATGTATGTGGTCCGATGAATATTGAGGCTCGCGGCAGGTACCGTTATTTTCTCACCTTCACAGATTATTTAAGCAGATATGGGTATATCTACTTAATGAAACATAAGACTGAAACATTTGAAAAGTTCAAAGAATTTCAAAGTGAAGTGGAAAATCATCGTAACAAGAAAATAAAGTTTCTACGATCTGATCACGGAGGAGAATATTTGAGTTACGAGTTTGGTCTTCATTTGAAACAATGCGGAATAGTTTCGCAACTCACGCCACCCAGAATACAACAATGTAATGGTGTGTCCGAACATCGTAATCGAACTTTACTAGATATGGTGCGATCTATGATGTCTCTTACTGATTTACCGCTATTGTTTTGGGGTTATGCTTTAGAGAGGGCTGCATTCACGTTAAATAGGGCACCATCTAATTCCGTTGAGACAACGCCTTATGAACTGTGGTTTGGCAAGAAACCAAAGTTGTCGTTTCTTAAAGTTTGGGGCTGTGATGCTTATGTGAAAAAGCTTCAACCTGATAAGCTCGAACCCAAATCGGAAAAATGTGTCTTCATAGGATACCCAAAAGAGACTGTTGGTACACCTTCTATCACAGATCCGAAGGCAAGACATTTGTTGCTAAGAATGGATCCTTTCTAGAGAATGAGTTTCTCTCAAAAGAAGTGAGTGGGAGGAAAGTAGAACTTGATGAGGTAACTGTACCTGCTCCCTTATTGGAAAGTAGTTCATCACAGAAACCGCTTCCTGTGACACCTATACCAATTAGTGAGGAAGCTAATGATATCGATCAAGAAACTTCAGATCAAGTTACTACCGAACCTCGTAGGTCAAGCAGAGTAAGATCCGCACCAGGGTGGTACGGTAATCCTATTCTGGAGGTCATTTTACTTGACCATGGCGAAGCTACGAACTATGAGGAAGCGATGATGAGCCCAGATTCCGCAAAATGGCTTGAGGCCATGAAAACTGAGATGGGATCCATGTATGAGAACAAAGTATGGACTTTGGTTGACTTGCCCGATGATCGGCAAGCCATCGAGAATAAATGGATCTTTAAGAAGAAGACTGACGCTGACGGTAATGTTACTGTCTACAAAGCTCGACTTGTTGCGAAAGGTTTTCGGCAAGTTCAAGGGGTTGACTACGATGAGACTTTCTCACCCGTAGCGATGCTTAAGTTTGTCCGAATCATGTTAGCAATTGCCGCATTTTATGATTATGAATTTTGGCAAATGGATGTCAAAACTGCATTCCTGAATGGATTTCTAGAAGAAGAGTTGTATATGATGCAACCGGAAGGTTTTGTCGATCCAAAAGGTGGTAACAAAGTGTGCAAGCTCCAGCGATCCATTTATGGATTGGTAAAAGCCTCTCGGAGTTGGAATAAACATTTTGATAGTGTGATCAAAGCATATGGTTTTATACAGACTTTTGGAGAAGTCTGTATTTACAAGAAAGTGAGTGGGAGCTATGTAGCATTTCTAATACTATATGTGGATGACATATTGTTGATTGGAAATGACATCAAATTTCTGGATAGCATAAAAGGATACTTGAATAAGAGTTTTTCAATGAAAGACCTCGGTGAAGCTGCTTATATATTGGGCATCAAGATCTATAGAGATAGATCAAGATGCTTAATTGGACTTTCACAAAGCACATACCTTGATAAAGTTTTGAAAAAGTTCAAAATGGATCAAGCAAAGAAAGGGTTATTGCCCGTGTTACAAGGTGTGAAGTTGAGTCAGACTCAATGCCTGACCACTGCAAAACATAGAGAGAAACTGAAAAATGTTCCTGGTGCTTCAGCCATAGGCTCTATCATGTATGCAATGCTGTCTACCAGACCTGATGTGTGCCTTGCTATTAGTTTAGCAGGGAGGTACCAAAGTAATCCAGGAGTGGATCACTGGACAGCGGTCAAAAACATCCTGAAATACCTGAAAAGGACTAAGGATATGTTTCTCATTTATGAAGGTGACAAAGAGCTCGTCGTAAATGGTTACGTCGATGCAAGCTTTGACACTGATCCGGACGATTCTAAACCGCAAACCAGATATGTGTTTATATTGAATGGTGGATGCTACGTCTTGAGCTTGCGTTGATTTTCCTTGAAGAGGAAAGGGTGATGCAGCAATAGTAGCGTAAGTATTTCCCTTAGTTTTTGAGAACCAATGTATCAATCCAGTAGGAGGCTCCTCAAAAGTTCCATGCACCTACACAAACAAACCAAGAACTCGCAACCAGCGCAATAAAGGGGTTGTCAATCCCTTCACGGCCACTTGCAAAAGTGAGATCTGATAGAGATAGTATGATAAGATAAATATATTTTTGGTATTTTATAATATAGATGCAAAATAGTAAAGATGCAAATAAAAGTAGATTGGAAGCAAATATGATAAGAGATAGACCCGTGGGCCATAGGTTTCACTAGAGGCTTCTCTCAACATAGCATAAGTATTATGGTGGGTGAACAAATTACTGTCGAGCAATTGATAGAAAAGCGAATAATTATGAGATTATCTAGGCATGATCATGTATATAGGCATCACGTCCGCAACAAGTAGACCGACTCCTGCCTACATCTACTACTATTACTCCACACATCGACCGAATCCTGCCTGCATCTAGAGTGTTAAGTTCACAAAGAACAGAGTAACGCATTAGGCAAGATGACATGATGTAGAGGGATAAACTCGTGCAATATGATATAAACCCCATCTTTTTATCCTTGATGGCAACAATACAATACGTGCCTTGCAACCCTTTCTGTCACTGGGTAAGGACACTTCAAGATTGAACCCAAATCTAAGCACTTCTCCCATGGCAAGAAAGATCAATCTAGTAGGCCAAACCAAACTGATAATTCGAAGAGACTTGCAAAGATATCTTAATCATACATAAAAGAATTCAGAGAAGATTCAAATATTATTCATAGATAAACTTGATCATAAACCCACAATTCATCGGATCTCGACAAACACACCACAAAAAGAGATTACATCGAATAGATCTCCACAAGAGAGGGGGAGAACATTGTATTGAGATCCAAAAAGAGAGAAGAAGCCATCTAGCTAATAACTATGGACCCGAAGGTCTGTGGTAAACTACTCACAACTCATCGGAAGGGCTATGGTGTTGATGTAGAAGCCCTCCATGGTCTATTCCCCCTCCGGCAGAGCGCCGGTGAAGGCTCCAAGATGAGATCTCGCAGATACAGAAGGTTACGGCGGTGGAAATTGTGTTTCGGGTGCTCCCTAGATGTTTTCGGGGTATGTAGGCTTATATAGGAGGAAGAAGTACGTCGGTGGCCGCCCGAGGGGCCCACGAGACAGGGGCGCCCTATAGGGGGGGGCTACCCTCTCGTGGCCGCCTCTGCTGCTTCTTGACTTGCACTCCAAGTCCCCTGGATCATGTTCATTCCAAAAATCATGCTTCCGAAGGTTTCATTCCATTTGGACTCCGTTTGATATTCCTTTTCTTCGAAATACTGAAATAGGCAAAAAAAATAGCAATACGGGTTGGGCCTCCGGTTAGTAGGTTAGTCCCAAAAATGGTAATAATGTGTAAAATAAAGCCCATAAACATCCAAAAGCGGTGATATAATAGCATGGAACAATAAAAAATTATAGATACGTTGGAGATGTATCAAGCATCCCCAAGCTTAATTCCTGCTCGTCCTCGAGTAGGTAAATGATAAAAATAGAATTTTTGATGTGAAATGCTACCTAGCATAATTCTCAATGTAATTTTCTTTTATTGTGGCATGAATGTTTAGATCCAAATGATTCAAAATAAAAGTTCATACTGATAAAAGAAATAGTAATACTTCAAGCATACTAATCAAAGCAATCATGTCTTCTCAAAATAACATGGCAAAAGAAAGTTCATCCCTACAAAATCATATAGTTAGGCTATGCTTCATTTTCGTCACACAAAGATGTTCCCAACTTCTATACCCCCGATGACAAGCCAAGAAATTGTTTCATACTTAAATAATCTCAAACTTTTTCAACCTTCACGCAATACATGAGCGTGAGCCATGGATATAGCACTATGGGTGGAATAGAATATGTTGATGGGGATTGTGTGGAGAAGACAAAAAAAGAGAAGGTCTCACATTGACGAGGATAATCAACGGGCTATGGAGATGCCCATCAATTGATGTCAACATGAGGAGTAGGGATTGCCATGCAACGGATGCATTAGAGCTATAAATGAATGCTCAACAAAAGAAAACTAGTGGGTGTGCATCCAACTTGCTTGCTCACGAAGACCTAGGGCATTTGAGGAAGCCCATCGTAGGAATATACAAGCCAAGTTCTATAATGAAAAATTCCCACTAATATGAAAAAGACAACCTATGAGACTCACTATATGAAAAGCATAGTGCTACTTTGAAGCACAATATATGAGAGTCACTACATGAAAAGCAAGGTGCTACTTTGAAGCACAAGTGTGGAAAAAGAGATAGTAACATTGCCCTTTTTATTTATTTTCCTTCTTTTCTTTTCTTTTTCTTTTTTTCTTTTTTTTCTTTTTCTTTTTTTGGGCCTTTCTTTTTCTTTTTCTTTTGGCCTTTTTTTTGCTTTTTGGGCAATGCTCTAATAATGATGATCATCACACTTTCATTGATTACAACATATGAATTACAACTCGAAACTAGAACAAGATATGACTCTATATGAATGCCTCCGGCGGTGTACCGGGATGGTGCAATGAATCAAGAGTGACATGTATGGAAAATAATGCATGGTGGCTTTGCCACAAATACGATGTCAACTACATGATCATGCAATGGAAATATGACAAAAGTAAAGTATGTCATGATGATGATAAACGAAACGGTGGAAAGTTGCATGGCAATATATCTCGGAACGGCTATGGAAATGCCATAATAGGTAGGTATGGTGGTTGTTTTGAGGAAGATATAAGGAGGTTTATGTCTGATAGAGCGTATCGTATCACGGGGTTTGGATGCACCAGCGAAGTTTGCACCAACTCTCAAGGTGAGAAAGGGCAATGCACGGTACCGAAGAGGCTAGCAATGGTGGAAAGGTAAAAGTGCGTATAATCCATGGACTCAACATTAGTCAAAAGAACTCATATGCTTATTGCAAAAATTTAGAAGTCATCAAAAATCAAGCACTAGGCGCATGATCCTAGGGGGATAGATTGGTAGGAAAAGACCATCGCTCGTCCCCGACCGCCACTCATAAGGATGCACAAGCCAGGTACACTTCATGTTTCAAATTTGTTACACAACTTTAACCATACGTGCATGCTACGGGATTTGCTAACTTTAACACAAGCATTCTTTAAATTCATAATCACCCAACTATCATGACTTTAATATCACTACCTCCAAATCTCAAAGCAATTATCAAGTATCAAATTGATCATAGCATCCAATTCACTTCCTATGATAGTTTTTATTACACCCAACTTGGATGCTCATCATTCTAGGACCAAATTTGTAACCAAAGAAAATACCATGCTGTTATAAAAGACTCTCAAAATAATATAAGTGAAGCATGAGAGACTAGCAATTTCTATAAAATTAATCCAGCGCCGTGCTCTAAAAGATATAAGTGAAGCACTAGAGCAAAAACTATCAAGCTCAAAAGATATAAGTGAAGCACATAGAGTATTCTAACAAAATTCTAATCAAATAGGCTTATAAAAAAGGTGTGTACAGCAAGGATGATTGTGGTAAACTAAAAAGCAAAGACTAATATAATACACGATGCTCCAAGCAAAACACATATCATGTGGCGAATTAAAATATAGCTTCAAGTAAAGTTACCAATGAACAAAGAGGAAAGAGGGGATGCCTTCCCGGGGCATCCCCAAGCTTAGGATTTTGGCTATTCTTCAATATCTTGGGGTGCCATGGGCATCCCCAAGCTTAGGCTCTTGCCACTCCTTATTCCATAGTCCATAAAAGCTTTACCCAAAACTTGAAAACTTCACAACACAAAACTCAACAGGAAATCTTATAAGTTCCGTTAGTGAAAGAAAACAAAACCACCACATAAGGTACTATAATGAACTCATTCTTTATTTATTTTGGTGTTAAACCTACTGTATTCCAAGTTCTCTATGGTTCATACCCTTACATACTAACCATAGATGCATCAAAATAAGCAAACAACACACGAAAAACAGAATTTGTCAAAAACAGAACAATCTATAGCAATATGTAACTAACGCAAACTTCTGGAGCTCTAAAACTCCTACCAAAATAGTACGAACTGGAAAATTTGTATATTGATAAGAAGCAAAAAGAATCAATGCAAAAGCACATTTATCTGATTTATTGAATTGTTTCTCGTGAGCGCAAAGTTTCTGTTTTTCAGCAGAATCAAATCAACTATCATCATAGTTTATCCTATAGGTTCTACTTGGCACAAACACTAATTAAAAGATAAAAACACATCTAAACAGAAAGTAGATGCAAAATTTATTACTAAACAGGAACAAAAAACAAAAACACAAAGAAAATTGGGTTGCCTCCCAACTAGCGCTACCGTTTAACGCCCCTAGGTAGGCATAAAAGCGAAGATAGATCTAAGTGGTGCCATCTTTGGCACTTGATTCATACGTAGCTCACATGATAGATTCATAAGGTAATTTGACTTTGTTTCTTGGAAAGTGCTCCATGCCTTTCTTTAATGGAAATTGGAATCTAATATTCCCTTCCTTCATATCAATAATCGCACCAATTGTTCTAAGGAAAGGTCTACCAAGAATAATAGGGGCAAGAAAGATTGCAATCTATATCAAGAACGATAAAATCTACGGGCACCAAATTTCTATTTGCAACAATGAGAACATCATTGATCCTTCCCGTTGGCTTTTTAATGGTGGAATCCGCAAGGTGCAAATTTAAAGAGCAATCATCAAGATCATGGAAACCTAGAATATCACATAAAGCTTTCGGAATCGTGGAAACACTAGCACCCAAATCACACAAAGAAAAACACTCATGATCTTTAATTCTAATTTTTATAGTAGGTTCCCACTCATCATTAAGTTTTCTAGGTATAAAAACTTCCAAATTAAGTTTTTCATCATAAGATTGCAACAAGGCATCAACAATATGTTTGGTAAAAGCTTTATTTTGACTATAAGCATGTGGAGAATTAACAACGGATTGCAAAAAGGAAATACAACCTTCTAAAGAACAATTATCATAATCAAATTCCTTGAAATCCGAGATAGTGGGTTCAATACTATTTAAAGTCATGACCTCTCTGATCCCACTTTTACCAAATTTAGCATCAAGATCTAAAAACTCCGAATTTTTGGGACGCCTTCTAGGTAAAGTTGACTCATCTTCAGTCCCATTATTATCAAGATTCATATTGCAAAACAAAGATCTAATAGGAGACACATCAATAACTTTGAGATCTTCATCATTACTTTCATGGAGACTAGAAGAACACGCCTTTATAAAGCTATCTTTCTTAGCACGCAATCTAGCAGTTCTTTCCTTGCACTCATCAATGGAAATTCTCATTACATTGAGAGACTCATTGATATCATGCTTAGGGGAAGAAGGTCTAAGTTTAAGAGAATCAACATCAAGCGAAAGTCTATCAACATTCCTAGCCAAATCATCAACTTTGAGCAATTTTTCTTCAAGCAAAGCATTAAAATTATTTTGAGAGATCATAAATTCTTTCACACTATTCTCAAAATCAGAGGGCATCTTATTAAAATTACCATAAGAATTATTGTAGGAATTTCCATAATTATTAGAAGAATTACTAGGGAACGGTCTAGAATTAAAGTTTCCTCTATAAGCATTATTTCCAAAACTATTCCTACCAACAAAATTCACATCCATAGATTCATTATTATTCTCAATCAAAGTAGACAAAGGCATATCATTGGGATCAAGAGGAGTATTTTTAGTAGCAAACAATTTCATAAGTTCATCCATCTTTCCACTCAAAACATTAATTTCTTCTATAGCATGCACTTTTTTACTAGAAGTTCCTTCGGTGTGCCATTGAGAATAATTTGCCATAATATTATCAAGATGTTTTGTAGCATCTCCTAACGTGATTTCCATAAAGGTGCCTCCCGCGACTGAATCTAAGAGATTTCTAGAAGCAAAGTTCAAACCGGCATAAAACTTTTGTATGATCATCCATAAATTCAAACCATGAGTAGGGCAATTGCGAATCATCAATTTCATTCTTTCACAAGATTGGGCAAGATGCTCATGATCAAGTTGTTTAAAATTCATAATATCGTTCCTAAGAGTGATAATCTTAGCGGGAGGAAAACACTTAGAGATAAAAGCATCTTTGCACTTGTTCCAAGAATCAATACTATTTTTAGGCAAAGACGAAAACCAAACTTTAGCACGATCTCTAAGTGAAAACGTAAATAACTTCAATTTAACAATATCATTATCCGTATCTTTCTTCTTTTGCATATCGAACAAATCAACAAAGTTGTTTAGATGAGTAGCGGCATCTTCACTAGGAAGGCTGACGAATTGATCTTTCATAACAAGATTCAACAAAGTAGTATTGATTTCACAAGACTCAATATCATTAAGAGGAGCAATTGGAGTACTAAGGAAATCATTATTATTGGTATTCTAGAAATCACACAAGTTGGTATTATCTTGCACCATGGCAACAAGTAATCCAACACACAAGCAAACAGAAAAAGGCAAGCGAAAAAGAGAGAGAGAGATTGGGAAAGAGAGGGCAAATAAAATGGCAAGGGTGAAGTGGGGGAGAGGAAAACGAGAGGCAAATGGCAAATAATGTAAATGCGAGGGAGATAGATTTGTGATGGGTACTTGGTATGTCTTGACTTGAGCGAAGACCTCCCCGGCAACGGCGCCAGGAACCCTTCTTGCTACGTCTTGAGCTTGTGTTGGTTTTCCTTGAAGAGGAAAGGGTGATGCAGCAATAGTAGCGTAAGTATTTCCCTCAGTTTTTGAGAACCAAGGTATCAATCCAGTAGGAGGCTCCTCAAAAGTCCCACGCACCTACATAAACAAACCAAGAACTCGCAACCAGCGCAATAAAGGGGTTGTCAATCCCTTCACGGCCACTTGCAAAAGTGAGATCTGATAGAGATAGTATGATAAGATAAATATATTTTTGGTATTTTATAATATAGATGCAAAAAAGTAAAGATGCAAATAAAAGTAGATTGGAAGCAAATATGATAAGAGATAGACCCGTGGGCCATAGGTTTCACTAGAGGCTTCTCTCAAGATAGCATAAGTATTACGGTGGGTGAACAAATTACTGTCGAGCAATTGATAGAAAAGCGAATAATTATGAGATTATCTAGGCATGATCATGTATATAGGCATCACGTCCGCAACAAGTAGACCGACTCCTGCCTGCATCTACTACTATTACTCCACACATCGACCGACTCCTGCCTGCATCTAGAGTATTAAGTTCACAAAGAACAGAGTAACGCATTAAGCAAGATGACATGATGTAGAGGGATAAACTCATGCAATATGATATAAACCCCATCTTTTTATCCTCGATGGCAACAATACAATACGTGCCTTGCAACCCTTTCTGTCACTGGGTAAGGACACTGCAAGATTGAACCCAAAGCTAAGCACTTCTCCCATGGCAAGAAAGATCAATCTAGTAGGCCAAACCAAACTGATAATTCGAAGAGACTTGCAAAGATAACTCAATCATACATAAAAGAATTCAGAGAAGATTCAAATATTATTCATAGATAAACTTGATCATAAACCAACAATTCATCGGATCTCGACAAACACACCGCCAAAAGAGATTACATCGAATAGATCTCCACAAGAGAGGGGGAGAACATTGTATTAAGATCCAAAAAGAGAGAAGAAGCCAGCTAGCTAATAACTATGGACCCGAAGGTCTGTGGTAAACTACTCACAACTCATCGGAAGGGCTATGGTGTTGATGTAGAAGCCCTCCGTGGTCGATTCCCCCTCCGGCAGAGCGCGGGAGAAGGCTCCAAGATGGGATCTCGCGGATACAGAAGGTTACGGCACTGGAAATTGTGTTTTGGGTGCTCCCTAGATGTTTTTGGGGTATGTAGGCTTATATAGGAGGAAGAAGTACGTCGGTGGCTGCCCGAGGGGCCCACGAGACAGGGGGCGCGCCCTATAGGGGGGGCTACCCTCTCGTGGCCGCCTTGGCTGCTTCTTGACTTGCACTCCAAGTCCCCTGGATCACGTTCGTTCCAAAATCACGCTTCCGAAGGTTTCATTCCATTTGGACTCCGTTTGATATTCCCTTTCTTCGAAATACTAAAATAGGCAAAAAACAGCAATACGGGCTGGGCCTCCGGTTAGTAGGTTAGTCCCAAAAATGATAATAATGTGTAAAATAAAGCCCATAGACATCCAAAAGGGGTAATATAATAGCATGGAACAATCAAAAAATATAGATATGTTGGAGATGTATCAGTGGAGCTGTCAGTTGGTGCAGTTCTAAACAAAGCGTCGTGGCAGGATCTACGTGTGAAGCGGGGTACATAGCTGCTTTGGAAGCAGTAAATGAAGGAGTCTGGATGAAGGAGTTCATATCCGATCTAGGTGTCATACCTAGTGCATCGGGTCCAATAAAAATCTTTTGTGACAATACTGGTGCAATTGCCTTGGCAAAGGAATCCAGATTTCACAAGAGAACCAAGCACATCAAGAGACACTTCAATTCCACCTGTGATCAAATCTAGGTGGGAGACATGGAGATTTGCAAGATACATATGGATCTGAATGTTGTAGACCCGTTGACTAAGCCTCTCTCACGAGCAAAACATGATCAGCACCAAGACTCCATGAGTGTTAGAATCATTACTATGTAATCTAGATTATTGACTCTAGTGCAAGTGGGAGACTGACGGAAATATGCCCTAGAGGCAATAATAAAGTTATTATTTATTTCCTTATTTCATGATGAATGTTTATTATTCATGCAAGAATTGTATTAACCGGAAACATAATACATGTGTGAATACATAGACAAACATAGTGTCACTAGTATGCCTCTACTTGACTAGCTCGTTAATCAAAGATGGTTAAAGTTTCCTAACCATAGACATGAGTTGTCATTTGATAAACGGGATCACATCATTGGGAGAATGATGTGATTGACTTGACCCATTCCATTAGCTTAGCACTTGATCGTTTCAGTTTACTGCTATTGCTTTCTTCATGACTTATACATGTTCCTATGACTATGAGATTATGCAACTCCCAATTACCGGAGGAACACTTTGTGTGCTACCAAATGTCACAACGTAACTGGGTGATTATAAAGGTTCTCTACAGGTGTCTCCGATGGTACTTGTTGAGTTGGCATAGATCAAGATTAGGATTTGTCACTCCGATTGTCGGAGATGTATCTGTGGGCCCTCTCGGTAATGCACATCACTATAAGCCTTGCAAGCAATGTGATTAATGAGTTAGTTGCGGGGTGGTACATTACGGAACGAGTAAAGAGACTTGCCGGTAACGGGATTGAGCTAGGTATTGAGATACCGACGATCGAATCTCGGGCAAGTAACATACCGATGACAAAGGGAACAATGTATGCTGTTATGCGGTTTGACCGATAAAGATCTTCGTAGAATATGTAGGAGCCAATATGAGCATCCAGGTTCCGCTATTGGTTATTGACCAAAGACGTGTTTCGGTCATGTCTACATAGTTCTCGAACCCGTAGGGTCCGCACGCTTAATGTTCGGTGACGATCGGTATTATGAGTTTATGTGTTTTGATGTACGGAAGGTAGTTCGTAGTCCCGGATATGATCACGGACATGACGAGGAGTCTCGAAATGGTCGAGACATAAAGATTGATATATTGGATGACTATGTTTGAACTTCGGAAGGGTTCCGGGCAAGTTCGGACAAATACCGGAGTACCGGGGGGTTACCGGAACCCCCCGAGGAGTGTAATAGGCCTATTGGGCCTTAGTGGAGAAGAGGAGGTGTGGCCAGGGCAGGCCGTGCGCCCCCTCCCCCTCTAGTCCAAATTGGATAAGGAGGGTGGGGGGGACGGCGCCCCCCTTTCCTTCCCCCTCTCTCCTTCCCTTCCCCCTTCTCCTACTCCTACTAGGAAAGAGGAGTCCTACTCCCGGTGGGAGTAAGACTCCCCCCTTGGCGCGCCCTCCTCCTTGGCTGGCCGCCTCCCCCCTACCTCCTTTATATATGGGGGCAGGGGGCACCCCAAGACACATAAGTTGATCATTGATCTTTAGCCGTGTGCGGTGCCCCCCTCCACCATAATCCACCTCGGTCATATTGTAGCGGTGCTTAGGCGACGCCCTGCGTCGGTAGCTTCATCAACACCGTCATCACACCGTCGTGCTGACAGAACTTTCCCTCGAAGCTCTACTGGATCGTGAGTTCGTGGGATGTCACCGAGTTGAACGTGTGCAGATCGTGGAGGTGCCGTACGTTCAGTACTAGGATCGGTCGATTGTGAAGACGTACGACTACATCAACCGTGTTGTCATAACGCTTCCACTTACGGTCTACGAGGGTGCGTGGACATCACTCTCCCCTCTCGTTGCTATGCATCACCATGATCTTGCGTGTGCGTAGGAATTTTTTTAAAATTACTACGTTCCCCAACAACTGCCCCAAATGGGGCTCACCGGAGCCCTCCTGGTGCGGTGGTGATGCTGCAGCGTGGCGTCAATCACTCGTCGTCGTCGTCGGAGGTGAGGTCGATGAACATGGAGTCTTGCGTGTCGGCTTCGCGGCGCAACACCTCCATCTTCTCGTCAAGCTCATGCGCCCTGGCGAGGCCATGCTCGTACATGACCTCATTGATCTCCTCGTCCCGGCGGCGGCGCTGCGCCACCTCCTCCTCCTCTCGCGCACTGCGCTCGAGAATCGCTGCCTCAATGGCATCCACCTTGGAGTGGGAGAGGTAGTCCTCCTACCCGATGACGCTTGCGCGCGGCCGCTCTGCCTCTGGCTCCATCTTCACCATGCGGAGCGGCGAGAGCTCCTCCGCCTCCCTCTTGACCGGTAGTAGCGGCGTGTGCAAGTTGCACGCACCGGAGAGCCGAGCCTGCCGTCGGTCGTACTCCTCAGTCTCACGGCGGAGGAGGGACACCGGCGACTCAAGGCCACGGTTGGTGTACCGACGGGCGGAGCGCTTCCGCGCCGCATCGGCGGCAACGCAGCGCTTGCGCTCCTCCTCATCGTCATCGCCGGCGGAGTGGCTGGTGCTCCACATCCCGCGCCACATGTGGTGGATCTGTCACCGGAATCGCGGACAGGGGTGGCCGGCAGCGAGAAATGCGAGTGGATAGGGGTGGATTGCAGTGGCGGGGAAAAGGGTTGCGAACTACATAGCGCATGCGGTACGGTTGATATACTGTCCGAGGGGCGATTTTGCGGGCCACTATAAACCGTTTACAGGCCACGACGACTATACAGGGTCTATCCTGGCCTAAAAAAGAGTCTAAACCCGTATATAAAAGCCAGACAATTATAAAAGATCTGCTAGAAATGCTCTTACAGATATCCACCTTTAGGAGAAAGGCCATGAGACGGCTGTATAAGTGATGGACGGCCTGCTTGATGTCCTCCTTGCTAATCGGCCGAGCAGATTGGTAGAACCGATTAGAGAACCCGTCCGGCCAGGCGCTTTGTCGGGCGGGAGCCGATCAGGTCGTTGTACAAGTTGAAGATACGGCGGCCCTGGGAGCACAAGTATTGCGTGTTAGAGCAACTTTAATGGGACGACCTATTTTGTCCGTCTGCGTCCATTTGAGTTGTTGCGGATAAAAGTGGAGGCCCAACATGCTGACCCAAACCTAAATAGTGTCCACCTGACGTCTGCGTCGATCCATTTTCGGCCCAAAATTGCGTCTGAAATGCGTCTCCTCGGCGTCCATCGCGGCCCCATCTGTAGGCCACCCAACTACCGCCCGTCGTCTTATCTATGATGACAACCGACAGCGGGCCCACTAGTCAGCCAGTAGAAGCGTCCTTTTTAACCACGCGTGCGGCGGGGGCCGGCCTCATCCACTTCTGTTCACATCTGCCCCCCCCCCCCCTTGTGCTTCCTCGCTGGCGACACCAAACCCTAGCAAGCAATGGGCCTCTTCGACAGCACCAGCGGCAAGGGCAAGGGGAAGGGAACCCTCGACGCCCCATCCTCCCGTGCTCCTCCTCCCTCTCCTTCTCTGACGTCGGCGCGTTTCCGCCCAGGTCGCCGGCGTCTGCACATCCCGGTGGCACTGGCAGTACAGGTAGCCGCTGCCCTACCCCGACATCACGCTGCCGCACCATTGGCGCCTGGATCCGCACCGGATCCCGGTGCCGGCGGTTCCGCGAACCCAACAGGAGCACGACGAGGAGGTGCGCAGGCACCGAGTGCAGCTCACGATGGAGTAGTGGCGATGGCCGAGTACGTCGCGGACTCTCCCAACTGAGAGGCTTGGTTTGCCCTCGAACACGAGGAGCAACGAGGTGTAGGCGTTGACGCCATCCCGCCGCCGTTTCCACCGCCGCCCTCATGGGTAGAGCTGGAGGAAATTGAGGCGGAGGCGGAGTACCAAGCCGTCCTTGAGGAGGCCCTGCATCACGCGCTGGAGGCTAGCCGACTCGAGGAGGACGCGCACTGGGATGGGCTAGAGCAAGCCCTTGCCTTGTCGGCGGCGGGGGACTCCGTCCACACCCCGCTCTTCGTCCCGCCTCCGCCACCGCCGCCCGGCGGGCCCAAGCCGAAGCCAGAGCCGGAGCCGATGAGGAAGTGCTCCCTTCCTCAACCCACTTGGCCGGAGGAGGCCTACACGTGGACCGGCCAGTACCGCGAGTGGGTGAGCGCGCCTCCTGTCCACTACACCGCGACGCCGACGCGGGAGGTGGTCCACCTTGAGCGCTGGAAGGCGCACTGGCTCGCCCACGGTGGGGGCCGACGGCGAGGGGCAGATGCGCTACGAGCAGATGCCGCAACGCGACGCGGAGGCGTTGCGGCTTGAGGAGGAGGAGGAGGAGCGCGCGCGGCAAGCCGCAATGTCGCCGCCCCAGCAGACGCTGGAGGAGGCCGCCCTGGCAGCGTACTAGGCGACGTTCGGGTGGGATGGCCCTGCTCTCGTCTTCATCGACCTCACCGACAGCGATGGTGATGGCGACGTCGACATCAAGGGCAAGGGCAAGGCCGACGATGTCTAGGGCAACGTGCGGGGCGGCAGCGTGCGGGCGCAGACTTTTTTTATGTTTTAATTAATGTTTAATTAGATTTAAGTGAACTTTGTCCGGCAGTTGACTGGCTACTTATATTTAATTAATGTTTAATTATGTTTATTTCTACTAGCTGTTTTTTTTTCATGCCGACACATTGGGGTCCGCCTTTTGTTGGACGGTCAAACCGACCCATTTAAATGCGGACGCGCATATCCGCTTGGCGGACCCAAACGGACGAAAAGCGCGTCCGTTTGGATCGCCTGTTGGAGTTGCTCTTAGCGTCGCCCTCCTTGAGCCAGAGCACACAGGAGCACAGCCACGCGATCGTGCGCTCAAGGAGGCAAGTCAGATACTACAGCAATAGAGGACGCTGTTGTTTTAAGGTTGGCATGCAGTTCTTCAACAAAGTTGCAGCTCTGGTAGCTTTAAAGGCTTCATGTGCATTAGCAAAAGAAGTCATTGCAGTTCTGGCAGGTGGCCACAAACAAGGTTGACCGCAGAAGATTAAACCGATATATTCTTACCAATGCAAATCGCACAGATAACTTAGCATAAAGTTAACCGAAAAGGTTGGCCAGAACACAACAGGGTACACACACAAGGCCAATGCTGCAACTAAAATTTTGGGCAGTTGGCCAGAAGCTGCAGTGACTTTGTTCACTGCGGCGGTACAAATCCCTAAACTACCCAAGACGAGGGGCAAGAACAAGGTTCAGTTTTGCAGCACAGGCGCAGCAGAGCACCGATCAGACCATGTACGTCATCCCCACACGCATGATGTTCGAGTGAGGCATCTTCAAGGTTGCAGTGCCACCCCTGCAGTTCCTCCTCAGGAAAGCGTAGAAATAGTTGATGATGAACTTCTTTGTGAAGAATGATTGCTTCCTCGCCCTCACATCACCATGTGCTAAGAGATATGTGAACCCAGATGCCATGGCGTCCCTCAGTGCCGCGAGCTCGTACTCTAAGCTGGGGTCTTCTTCCGCGGACATGGAGCTAGAGGGGGGCAAAGGAACGCTGCCTTCCATGCCCAACATTCGGCTGTCATCACCCGGTCTCTGATCAGAAAGCAGTGGAGTGTGCAGATCCTCAGCAGCAGTAGCAGGAGATGATGGAACTATCTCGGACACTTCAGACACATCATCACGCTCTGCCTCCATTGTGCTCACCTCGAGCGCGAGTTCCTGGGCCTCCCTCCTCAGAAATTTCTCTAGGCTTTCAACCAAGAGATGCTCAAATGAGCCATGGTCCTCTTTCCTGACATCCTTGTAGCCATAACGTGCGACACAACGGAACATGTGGTAGTCCTTCTGGCCAACCCTTCTGAACAAGAACCTTTCTTCAAGCGGCACATATGGGACAGGAACATATTTGATGCAAACAAAAACGATCGTGGAGTGCATTGCTGGCAGTGTGATCAACAGATGACCAAAGATCGATGGGATTCCCTGGACCAGCTCATTGTACACAAGTCCAATACCTGGAACTCTTACTGTGCCAAGTGTCGATCCCAGGTCGAGAATAAAGTCCAGGGATATCTTCCCACGCATCTCACTCTGGTATTTCAACACGCTTCCATAGTTCCATGTATACATTATGCAAAGAAACAATGATGAGAAAGCAAGTGGTAACCATCCTCCTTCTAGCAGCTTTGACATGACAGCAGTTAAGTAAATGAACTCCATTGCACCAAAAAATATAGGGAAGCACAGAACAAGGTACAGATTGGTTTGCCATATAAGAAGCATCACCAAGGTTACCAGTGCAGTGCTGACCATCATGACTCCAACTTCAGCAATGCCTGGAATTTTTTTTAGAGAATCGTGTGAGAAACAAATCAGATAGTTGCTTTGCTGAAGATAAATAATATCATATGCAGTGTTCATCATGAAATGGAGCAGTAACTGGCCATCAGTTGATTGTTATGCAACATAATATCTTATAGCCATGCCAAAAAGCTGAACATTATTGCCACAATAGTTTATCAAAGATACGTATTCTAGATGCTAAAACAAGAAGGATATTGTTGTAAATTCCTTAAAAACAAAAACACTGACCATATGCATTGGCAATATCGTTCGTACTCCTGAAAGTGGCCACGATGATGATGCACATGATCATGAGAAACCAATTCATCACAGGTATGTAAATCTGACCCATGACTTTCTTGGAGGTATGGATTATTTTGATCCTAGGAAAGCAACCAAGAGCCATAGCCTGCTTTATGCAAGAGAAGGTTGCAGATATCATAGCTTGGCTGGCAATCATAGCAGCAAGTGTAGCAATCACAAATACTGGCCAGAACAGAACTTCTGCTTTGCAAATAAAACAAAAATACTTAATGAGGGAACATCACATGGATAATTATTTACAGTGATAATAACCTAGAGTCCTAGACAGTCTGATATATCTATGCCATCCGAACCCGAGCAGCTTACCTGGTACAGAATCATAAAATACCCTTTCTACATCAAGTGGATGCTTCATCAAATATGCAGCTTGGCCCATGTACGCAATAAGCAGGCAAGGGAATACCACAGCAGTAAATGCTAGCTGGAACAAACAAAAGGAAATGTCAACTTAGCTCTGATAAAAAGTGATTCACAAATTTCAAATCAATCACACAGTAAAATCAGGAAAAGGTGTATCTCAGTTAACTAGTCAATGTCTTAACTTGTATTGATTTGACAGTGAAATGGCCCAGATCAGCAAACATTGCTTCAGCTCCTACAATTGCAACAAGAAATGAGTCTTGGGCTCTTGGCCGTATGCAGCAGAATAACTTTCAGTTGTAGGATTTATGACTGGTAAAATCGATGACCAATCAGCCCTTATGATTCACTCAGCATAAATTTCGAGTTACATTTGTTAGTAGTGAAACAAGTGAAGCACTGCCATCCAAATTATGTCAGATAATATCATGACATCCAGAATGCTACAGTATGGGGACAGGCAGAAGAGGATAATTTTCATCCCTTTTAATATTCTTATAGTTTCTATGTAACTGTCTTGGTACTGCTGAATATAGGAATGCCAAAAACATCACAAGACACAGTGTGACTGTAAATTCTGTAATATTGGCGCTGGCTATTTTAAAGGATACGAGGAAAAAAAACTAAATTAAGAAACCAGACAATGCTGGAGTAAGAGGTACCTGTGATGCACAAGACACAACCACCGAGAGCTGACCATGCCTTTATGCCGTTCATCTTGAAAAAATAATAGATGTACATTGGATTGAGTGCTCTCACGACTGACGTGTCATACTTAATTATGTTGTATATTCCAATGGAGCCCAAATTAAGAAACCACAAAGCCAAAACGGGAGCGAACATGATTCCAACTTTGCCAGTTCCAAAGCTCTGGACACTGAATAATAGCAGAAGAACTAGGATTGAAACAATTACAACAGCATCTGCAAAAAAAAAAGATGAAGCAAGGAGATACTTATGTTCTTGTGGCTTTGGAAAGTAGGATTGTATGAAAAGATGGTTTAATATGTCGGCGGTGATATAATGACAGGACATAAGCAGACAGTTGCAATATTCATGAAGGGCATAACAAATACTCCCTCCGTAAACTAATATAAGAGCGTTTAGATCACTAAAATAGTGATCTAAACGCTCTTATATTAGTTTACGGAGGGAGTACCAAACCTGCATCAAATCCAGCAACTTGACCCTGGAGACCACTGACAGCAGACATAACTGAACATAACAGAAAACAAGAGACGAGGGTCAGGGACGATGCATTTTCGAGGTGAATAGCCATTTCAGAATCTGTGTTGGTAGAAGAAATAAGGACAAAAGAGTGTGGACATGAAGCACCTGACATTGACGGAGTGAGGATGCCATCTCCAATCACCATGGAAGTCCCCATCAGAACCAAGAACAGGAGAATATTTTTGTAGAGTGGCTTCTTTTCTAGGTAGTCTTTGACAAGCAGAGCACGTTCAAGCTCAGGAGTAGGTAACTTGAGCCTAAAACTAGAAATATTTTCATCCACACGCTGCTGATTCGGCAACAGGCTGACTTTTGCATACCTGCAAATCAACGAATATAATGCAAACGTGCCCCCTGCAAACCATGAGATGATTCAGTCGGTAAGCCAAACCAATCTGGACAGGAGCGTACACAACTGATGGTCTACAAGCATTATTTACAGGACCAGTTTTGCATCTTACCTTCGCCATTGTCATTGGCTTTCAGGACTATAAATACGTATTTCGCAAAAGGAATCAACGCTATCGTGTACATGACCAGCGAAAGCGCTCCAAGGATCTCCACCTCTGACTTGATGGGGACCTTGCTGAACACATCGCTGAAGACATATAGAGGGCTCGTACCCATGTCACCATAAACAACTCCGAGGGTTTGAAATGCCATCGCGACGGTGCCCATCAACGATATATCCTGGTGCAAGGTGCAGCCAAGAGGGGTTAAGCATCGCTTCCATTGCTACATGTGGTAGAAAAATATCCGACTCATCAAAGAAAAAAAAGGGCACGCGTGTTTTCAGAGTCAGGCACGCAGATACTAGTTGATATATGAAATGCCCAACCAAAATGGCAGCAAAAGCACAGGCTCGTCAGGACTACAACCTCGGTAAACCTCGGGCGATCGATCCGTGTATCCAATGATGCTTTCGCCTATTGAGAAATGGTCAAAGGTCGCGTTGTTTTATACTGAAACAATTCCAACTCGCTACGCTAAGCCGCCAACGCCAATCAAACCGTCCCAAAATCAGCGGATCATCAGGGTGACGAACCTGGGCGCTGTGGCCATGCGCGCCGCGCACGTTCATGGACTCGACGTCGAGGGAGTCCACCCTCTTGGGCCGCTTCCCCAGCCTCCGGCGAAACGCGGAGGAGCTCCTCCGCGAGAGCAGGGCCCCTCCTGTGGCGCACAGGACCTCGGCCTCGTCGGCGGCCGAGAGGGCCCAGGGCTCCCGCTCGTCCTCGAGCGACCAGTGCGCGGACTCGGACGAGTCGACCTCGCTGGCGTCCACCCACCGCGAGCTGCCCCCCGATCGCTTCGGCCTGAGCGGCCGCGCCGACGGCGGCTGCTCCTCCTCCTGGATCCCGCCGTCGTCCATTTCCGTCCCCTCTGGCGCGGCGGCTCGGATCCGAGGAGAGCGCGGGCTGGTCCTGAGCGAGGCTGCGGCGAGGTGTGGTGTGGCGTGGCGCTTCGTGTTGGGCTTTCTTCGGGTTTCGGGTTTTCTTAATCGGGATTCGGGACCGTAGCAATGATGCGGGGGCAGCGTACGGCTAGGATTTCGTGTGGAATTATTGCGATTTGTTTAAGTGATCCGATGAGATGATCACGTTTGGCTTTTGGCGGCCAGTTGAGCTGTCTGTTGGTGAAATTGCATGCAATTTGTCTCTACACGTCCAGCCTCCCACATATTCGTAAGTCTGGTCACAATGGACAAGAACATAAACTAGTAACTTACACACTTCTCTAGACTATGTTTCTACCTTCATAGTGGGTAGGAACATCTATGTAGTGTCATGCAACGATGTATTTATTAGGTTATAGACTCATTGTTTCTTGAAGTGTGTGATGTTTCGGTAACTTAGCTAGTTACCACAAGCACCTCTCTCTTCATTAAATATGTGCCACATAAGCAAAGTTGTATTGGAGTGTGTGATGTTACTCCTAAGGCTGGTCATAGTGGGAGTAACATGGGTAGTAACATAGATGCCACATAATCAAAAATGTTGATGTGACAAGTAGTTAATGAGGAGAGAGGCAAATAGAGTAACCTAATATGTTACCATCACATAACGCTTTCCAATGCAAAATGAGTCTACAAGACAATAAATGATCATGTGTATGTTACTCCACATATGACACTTCCCATTATAAGGCCCTGTTTGGTTCCAAATAAGTCACCAACTTATAAGTCGAAAAGTGCAAAAATTGACTTATTTTGCCAAACAGACCTAACTTATAAGTCACCCCAACTTATAAGTCATAAGTTGCTCCACCCCAACTTAAAACTTATAAGTTATCCCCTTTTGCATGGGTCCCACCACCTTTACCGAAAAAAATAAAGTGGGAAGGTGTGCTCAGGTGACTTATAAGTCAAGTGACAACCAAACATGCATGACTTATAAGTCATTGGTTTTAAGTCACCTGACTTATAAGTCAGGTGACTTATTGAAACCAAACAGGCCCTAAGGGTAGTAACATAAAGTAGTAACGTATGCATGTTACTACTCTAAGTTACTTTCCACTATGACCAGCCTAAGTTCCTCCCCATTGTGACCAGTCTAACTGAACCCTTTGTGTACTTGCTATAGTAATTTTCAGTGGTACGTGTCCCCTCCGGCCCTCCCACATATGTTTTTCCAGTGAACTCTTTTTTTTACTGTAGTAACTTTGTTTCTTTCATGCCAAGCAAGGAGATCAGTTTTTCTTTTTGTTCTTGTTTAGACTCACCAAAGTGGTCGGTAAAGACAACATGGGTTACACTTACACGCTACAGTGCCATCTTTCAGTTGTTGAGTGATTCGTCCTCTCGCCCTCTGCCCTCTGCGCTACGTCACGTGGAAAACTAGTACGGTAGGCGACAATAATAATAGAGACACGTAACATCACAATGCTGCTCTGCCAGTCCAGTGCATGGGGCGGGGCCGGCACAGGTTATTATCAGCGTGGCGTCGATACATTGGTGCGTTCGCAACCGGGGACGGGTTTTTCTGATGAGAATTGAAGCGTGAGATCTCAGGTCCGATGGGGCGCCGTCGCAGGCGGCTTCCACTTGACAAATATCCGGGAACGGCGCCGTAACTGCGTACACACGGCGGTTGTGCCCGACGAAAGCAGCAGTTCGACGACTCGTTTTCTTTTATCTTTTTTATTTAGCTTGAGATTTTGGCCAAGGACTACGAAGAGATACTGATGTATGATCCGTACAACGACATGTATATCATATCCTCGTTTCAGATTGCTCCTCTTATTTTTAACATTGAGATGGCTCATGGAACAGGGATAAGGTATACACTAATTTATTTTTTATCTTTTTGAGAATAGGTATACACTAAAGTTAATAGTGTCACCATCAGCTCCTTAAATCAACTAGTCAATGTGTACGTGCAATGCACGTTAATCTGGAAGATATTAAGTGCATGCGGATATTAAGTAGGATATTATTTGCATGTTATTATATGATTAACACTATTTTTGGTATAAAATTAACTGCACGCTAAACGTGTTGAGCGCTCGACATTAAAGCAGTCTAGGTCGTTGGATTGACATGATTTGATGGGAGATTAATTGAATCTGCCCCGTTGGGTCTTTTTATATTGGTATAGATATAGATGAATGGGTTGTCGTCGTCGGTCGTCATTGGCTACATATCTATCACTGATAGTAAAATGCCCGTGCGTTCAGTGGCGGAGGACGAAACTATTTCGAGGTAGGGCGAACTCTTAAGGCAATGTTCTTATGCAAACCAATATTTTCTTATGATCCTAGACAGAATAAACAAATACAACATATTTTAAATAGAATAGCAACTTAAAACATTAACGATAAGGAAGTTTTAATGGCATGCGCTCCTGCCACCGGGAATAGTGCATGCTCTAGCCCTCGGGAAAGCGCCCTCGCCCCGCCTGGACGCGCGCTCAGCACTCGTGCTGGTCACCGCCCCCGCCCCCGCACCTAAAAGGCAATGCTTTTGCTGGCCGCCATCCCCGAGCGCCGCCGCTAGGGTTAGAGCAACTCCAACAGTTCCCCTAACTCTAAAATAACCACAGTTTACGGGAAGTTGGGGCAAAAAAATCTCTCGTGGCAAGTGGCGGGTTGAAATTTCATCAACCGCCACGCTCATGACGGCGCCAGCGCACTCCGCCGTGACCCTGCCGCCACCACCACCTCGTGCATTGCCGCCCGCCGCCGTTTGCCACTGCCTCGTGCTGTCCGCGCCGCCGCCACCGCCACTGCCTCGCCGGGGCCACTGATCAGTGGGTCATAGCAATTATCTATTTTTTGTTTAATTAAAAGTAAAACAAACATGCTTTTAGGGGAAGAAGATTAGAGGGACTGAAAAAATTTATTTTTCAAAAAACTTCCCCTAACTTTTACAGGAAGGCAAAATAACCATTTTTAAGGGAAATTTTTTTTAGCAGTTTAAGGGAAGATTTTTAGTGTCGAGCGAGAGTCTCGAGCATGGTGTAGTGGCCTGGACGAACGATTCGGTCGGGCGAGGGGCTGCGAGGCATGAGATTGTGCGTGACCCAGTCCGTGGCATGGCCTGCTAGTTTTCTTTAGAATAACGTGACCTACTAGTTGATAAGGCCGAACAAGAAGTACATGATTCACGGCCCACTAAAACGTTTCACCGGAATTTCTAGCGACCGACTGGAGCTTTATCGTATACGTATTTGTACCTAGTAAAAAATCTGCAGAAATCAAGGTAGGGCGAGCGCCCAACGTCGCCCTACGGGCTTTTAGTTTTTATTGGATATATATAATGATGATATTGATCAACCACGGTGCCGAATAAGTTATTTTGCACTCGGGTAATTGTACGATCGTTTCATAAAAAATATGTTTGATACAGAAAAAGTACATTCGTGTTGATTTACTACAGACTGGCATCAGAAAATTTAAGATACGAGCAATAAGATCACAAAATTTGCATTTATATGTATATTTTGTACTATGTTTTTACGGTCGTAATTTATGTCATGTAAATTATATTTTTTTGACTGACATACATTTTTTTCTTAGATTGTCTTTTCACTTCGGATGTAGGAATTTTTTTACAGGACGTAAGTATATGGTGTAGTGATGTAATAAGCGAGGGGTGGAGAATAACTATTCTACATCTTTTTTGTTGTTGTATAAAACTCGGTGAATTTTTAGCCCCTTCTAACAACATTGCCTGGGGACCTTTGTTGATAGATTCTTTTTGAACATCGACATAATCTATCTTCATCTCTCTCATACTTTGTAAAAAAAATACACGTTTTGTATTATCATGTGCAACATATATACAAAGAAGAACAATTATTTGTATGCGTCTTCTCATTATGTAAAACTTGATGAGGTTTTAGTCCGGTCCAATATAGTTACATCAGCAACTTTGTCAATGAACAATTTCAAACATCATCCAAAGCCACCCGTTTTTATACCCGGTCTACAAAAGTGAACATATAAACCTATATTAAAATAAAAATGAATTATGCTAATATATAATATATTTTTTATAACACAACATAAATATAGACGCTCACATATACACACATACACTCACCCTAATGAATGCACACACCCACGTGCATTTTACATTTTTAGTCATAGTAGGTGGCATCATACTTTTTAGTAGAGTGAGGCACATGCCAGATTTAATAAATTGTAGGCTCATGTACAAATTACTTATTTGTAATTATTCTTCAATAGTGTATGTGATATTTTTTGGACACGGCGATTTGATGCCCGAGCGCAGATGATCCCGAAATCGCCGGCGTCAGCTCTAGGCTCGGGACCCGAATAATTCGTTCTGACGCGTCTGACGTCGAGGGTGGAAAAAGGGATGTGCGATGAAATACGGTACGAAACAGTGGCTATTTCGTGGGCCCAAAGCATATGGGTGGGACGGCGCTCGCGCACGGGAACTCTGGTCCGTGGACCAGATCGCTACTAGTCCAACCGAGCCAGGGATCACTCCCCCCACCTCTGTCTCCGTTCTGAGTAGGTCCTTGCGGCGGCGCTCGTTCTGCAACGGCGAGCACGGGGAAATGGAAGACGGTGGGGTTGAGTTCCTGCTTGATGCCATTGACATGTAAGTGGTCTCAGATCTGCAATTAGTTTTTTGACGATTTGCTCTTCAAGCTGTTTTTCCTTGAAGAAGAAACCTAACGAACGGCCCTGGTGGCGGCCATTGATATCTTCTTGCAGGTTCCCATTACGAGAGGAATTCGCGGACAACCCCGAGCACCCAGATCCGGTTCCCCCGGTCTTGTTGCCAAACAGCGGAGCTGGCCTTGCCATTTCTGCAGACTCAAATACTGGATCTGGTTGCGCTCAACAGCTCGGCGGTGATGGGAATGATATGGCAGGAGTTCGAGTCCGCCGTCTCGCGGATGCATCACCGACGAGGTCGGACCAGTCTAATGACAGAGTCAATCCAGAGGCACCTCAGAGGACAAAAAAGGTGTGAACCCAAATCCTCCCGTTGTTGGTCTGTCACTATATGTTCGTCACAACTGCACAGGTTGTCGGAATTTGTTTACTTCTGTAATCGTTAGAAAAAAAGTCCATATACACCAGAAAGTAAGCTTGGCCACTGCATCCCATCCTTAGTGGTGCCTTGTTTAATAGTCAGAACCAAATTCATCGTACTGTTAGTATTCTTGTAGTAGAACTGTTAGACTGACTATTGTTTTGGTGGAACAACTCGTAGACTGAATGTGTACGTTGCCAAATTATAGGTTATGGTTGGGCAGTGAGCCACCAGATGACGATGGACTCTAAATTCATGGGCTATAGAGTTGATTGGCTAAAGAAGGTAAACGGAATAATTGGAAAAGTTGAGCATCAGTTATCCATATGCTCCTAATTTTCTGATTTTCTCTGTGTTCTTGAAAATCAATTTTTAGTTCATGTTCCTGGTGCATTTCATGGATTGTCGGTCATTATATATCCTGGATATCGAGAAGATTATGATGGTGCTTGACCCAACGGAGACAGATCCATCGGATGAGATGAAAATCAAACATGGGCCGCTAGCAAGGAAGTTTCAGCAGAAGTTATGCACCCTATTGTAAGTGCATCTAGTGCCACCCCTAGTTGGTTTTGGAGTATTGACGACAAAATTAGTTGAGGGACTAATGTGTTTGTGAGAATTGCAGGATAACACAGGTAGTAGTCCCATATTGATTCGGTTTACCTACCAGAGATGATCCCTAAAAATGTGTGAAGACATTGAAGACAATGGTGGTCTGTGAAGACATTCACATTGAAGACTATGACAAGAGAAGACGTCGCGTGAAGACTATGGAGCACGAAGACACAATTGTTTCGTTATTTCCTTTTCTTCTTTGTTGAGTCATAGGAACCACCGTACTGTTAAGTGGGGTCCAGGTGAACAAAGTCAGAGTGACTGATGTGATGCTCAACCAAATCTTATGTCTTCGAGCGACACTACTAGGAAAAGGGCTATAGATGATATGGCCACTAATGACGCACCAGACATGTGGTGCGCTATTACTATATTCTAATGGCGCACCATGTCTCGGTGCGCTATTAGTAATATATTACTAATGGCGCACCTGGTGTGTGGTGCGCCATTAGTAATTTTGAAAAAAAACATAAAAAAAATTGTTACTAATGGCGCACCGTTGTATAGTGCGCCATTACTAGTTGACATAGTAATGGCGCACCACACCCGCCGTGCGCCATTAGTAGTTTTGAAAAAAAAGTAAAAAAAAAGTTAGTAATGGCGCACCTGTGGACAGTGCGCCATTACTAGTTTTAATTAGTAATGGCGCACCTGTGGACAGTGCGCCATTACTAGTTTTAATTAGTAATGACGCACTGTCCACTGGTGTGCCATTACTAAGTTTTTTTCAAAAAAAATTCAAAAAAGAATTTTTTTTTCAAAACTAGTAATGGCGCACCGTGGGTGTGGTGCGCCATTACTAGTTTAACTAGTAATGGCGCACCACCCCACGGTGCGCCATTACTAACTTGGCCCAACACCGAATGCACCCCCCACCGGTGGACCGCCTTTTCAGTTTTTAAAAAATAAAAGAAAATGATGGAAATGTCAAAAAAATAAAAGAAAATAAGTTTCCCATGTGATATGTAGTCTAGTTGTTGGGAAAATTTACAAATATGAATTTCGACTTTATTTGCAAAATCTCTCTGGAAATTTGTAAAATGGGCATAACTTTTGCATACGAACTCGGATTAAAAAGTTTTTTATATGAAAAATCATCTACTCGAAAAGTTACATCCGAATTTAACGGGGGAACCCCATTAAACATTTTCAAAATATCCAAAAACCTAACAAAAAAAGTTAAGGGGCTTTCAAGATCTAGAGGCAAACAAATTCAAAAAATTTCAAACTTACTAGTGGCGCACCGTGGATGTGGTGCGCCACTAGTAACAGAAAAAAAAATTGGTTTCGATTTTTTTTTATTTTTTTTTCAAAAAATGATACGTAATATGACCGGGAAGTTTGCAATATTTTTCAAAATTTCATCATAGTCATGAACATGAACAAAGTCCTAGATATCAACAAAGTATAATAGGATTGATATGCTAGATATATGAACAAGTGCCTGTGAAGTGAGCTGTTGCTGGGGTTGGATAAAACTTTGAAGTTAAGTGTGCTTGGGCTGGAGTAGTGTGAGGATGGGTGACCTTTTGGGAAGTTTGACCACGGAGTGCGATTTGACCTGAGATTAAGCATATTGACCCGAGATTAAGCCATAGTGACATGAGATTAAGGAAAAAAAAATGAAAAAAAATTCTAAATTTTTTTTTTGAAAAAAATTTGTTACTAATGACGCACTTCTATGTGCTGCGCCATTACCCTGGGAGGAATTCTAATGGCGCACCACGTAGTGGGCCATTAGAATCCATTAGAATTTAATTCTAGTGGCGTGATGCTAGTGGCGCACCAGTAGTGCGCCATTAGAAGGCAAAACTGGTGCGCCACTAGCATGCCTTTTCCTAGTAGTGCGAAGACAATGAGAGAAAATATTATCCAAAGCTGGATGAGTCAGCTTTACTTGTAGCCCAAGTGAAGCTGCCGCGTGTGTTCGAAATCTGACCGTTAGACACGTGTCAGTTCCTTAGTGACCCAGGGTCATTTTGGACAAATCAGGTCGGGTTGCCTCCTGGCTATAAATAACCCACCCCCTCACCATAAATTATGGGCTGCTCAGAATTAGTGCACGGCTTTTGTCGTTTGAGAGCAACCCACCTCCAAACCTTTTGAGAGAGAATCCTTGCGAGGACAAAGCCAAAACACCCAGAGCCAAAGAGTGTTAGGCATCACTGAAGTCTTTCTGTCCGCGTGATCTGAAGACTTATTACACTTGAAGACTGTGAATCCTCCAGCCGGTTAGGCGTCGCGTTCTGAGCATCCAAGAGTCATTATGGATTGCCGGTGAATGAAGTCTGTGAAGGTTTGAAAGTCTCCCTTGAAGACTTACCAGAGTAATTGGGCGAGGACTAAGTGTTCTTAGCTCAAGGGGAATAAGGTGAAGACGTGGTCTACTTAGTTGAATCTCAGCCTCCCTAACCAGACATACAGTTGTCACAGCAACTGGAACTGGTCAAACAAATCCCTTGTCCTCTCCGAGCAACTGGTTCTATCCTACCTCTCTTGCCTTACTTACAGTTTGTCTTCGTGAAGTCTTTGCTACTTGCCTTATCTGTTTGACTTCACTGTGTGAAGACTGTTGTCTGTTTGGCTTCATACTATCTTCCATCCTGATCCAATCTACCTAGCTGCTTATAGTCTTTGTGCTTTCACTTCATTGCTTACATGACTATGGCTTGTCTACTGTAGTCTACCTTCCGCTGCATATCAATAGGTTCATTTCTATCGTTTGTCTTCGAAACACCCATGTTTTGAAGACTTTCATAAAAATCGCCGATTCACCCCCCTCTAGTCGAATACTAGCACTTTCACCTATTCAGTGACATGTTCGGAGCCGGGTTTGGTTGAGACCACTGGATGGTCATTTGTGTACCCTTTGGTGGCGCCGCACGAGCCATGCATTAGGCGTGTGTGAGTACCCTAGAACATACCTAGGCATTTCAGGTTGATAAAAGAAAATTGCCTGCAAAATTCCTAAGTTCAATGTTGTTTCCTCACAGGGAAGACAGTGGCGTATATGTCGCTCACTACGTCCTGGAGTTCACCAGTCTATACCTCCGATCAACTATAAGTCTATAACCCAGGTATGGAACCACCTAACCTATTTCTTGACTAGGTGAAACTGATAGGCATATTTGATGGAAGTAATTAATAGTTTTCTCCTATTTTTGCTTCATCACAAGGTCAGATCGAGCACCTACACAAGAAGATTGCATACGAGATAGTGACCATGAAGGGGAACAAGGGAGATACCCTGGAGTTCCTGTACGAGGAGATCATTGAGTGACGAGAAAGACATTAGGTATTCCAGTCTGCATGCAGTTTTAGTTGTGCGTCTACTTATTGTTAGATGGGCACATCTAAGTTCTAGTGTTATTTTGCATCAGAAAAACCTACGAGCATTGTGCATCTGGAAAGCTATGGGCATGGGATGTATTCCTAATGGAGATCTAATTAGAGTAATTTGAACTACGTACGTGTTAGAGATTATGTGAACAGATGACGATCTGTCTCGAATTTAAATATGCTACAACTACTTGTAGTTATTTGACTCACTGCTTAACATACATGAAGTGGCTGACCGTGATCAGATGATACGGAAAAGAGAATAATGGGTCAGTTCCAGAGATGTATTTAAGATAGGGCTCGTCTGGTAGCCGTCTGTGAGTCCTGCATGGTGAACAGCCCAGGCCGGCTTAGAAATATGGCTGAACTGTGCCTCAACTACCTGTTCTGCTTGCACAGTGTGACATGCGATCGCATTCATTGCGCTGCTGAGCAGTGCTAAATATGGAAATATACAATGGTGAAATACAGCAGTGGGTGCAGATCCACATGATAGCCTGTGGTATAGATTTTGGGAGCATCTGAGCTCGGGCTCGGAAACCAATATTCGATATTTTTTACTATATAAAAGGTATATGCATTTCTCAAACAATCACTTTTCCCTAAAAAAAGCAAACAACCGCTCCATTCCTTCGTATATTAATAAAATAATTTACTTTCTCAGTGCAGGACATGGCGCTCACACTCACATCTCATTCCCCGGTCTGATCTCCCCGCCACAGCATCACCGCCCCTCATCTCCCCTTCGCGACGTCCAAGGCCGGGGACGTCTAAGGTTGATTCCCCGTGCCATGGAGTGCGCACCATCGTTGCCAAGGGTGGCCGCCACAGAGACATAACCTGCTGCTCGGTGCAGCGCTGCACCTTCTCCGACTATGTAGGCATAACTGGGTCCCAAGCTCCTCTACAACACCATCATGCATAGATTCCTGCAAACATAGTGGAGAAACTATGGCACCAGTACTCCGAGGACGCCACCGGAGCAATGTCATGCTTGGTTCTTAAATTCACCCTGCCCATCCTTTGTCCCCGCCCCTTCCTCTTGAACATTTTAGTTATGTGTACATGGTAGGGATACAGATTTAATGACAACCTTGCTTGCGGTTATATTTAAACTTCACTATTTCTAGATGGATCAAGCCCTAACAATAAGCTAGACCCTTTGGCTAGTATCCTACATCAAGGAGGAAGCAGTATGTTATTTCATTCAGGCTAAGTGTCAAGGCTCACACAATGCCAATTTTGATCCAAATAGAATGCCTATGACACAATGTTTCATTAAGCCATGGTTACAACAACCCAAAGACCAAAAGGCTAGGGTAATTTATTAGGCGGTAAAAATATTTAGTTTCAAAAAACCACCATAAAATACTACTCTCTAACATGCATCATTGATGTAGACATTTAGACATCCAACAACACTGTCTATGTAGACATTACTAGGATCATATTCTTACACATAAAAATGATACAAAGTTAACAAATAACTTTCCTATCCAAATATAGGTCACTGCCAATAGTTTCAAACAGATCAAATGGATCAACTAATGGAAAGATATTACATAATTATTCACCTTGCTACTGTGATGTCAATTAAATATAGGTTTCTCACGTCGTGGAGTTGTCCTCAGTTTTATTTTACCCATGTTGATAGACCCTGTAATCATTTGCTCCTCCCCTACTGCTCTAATGTTCAAGGTCCTCCTATACTCACTTCTCACATTCTTTCTTCAGGTCATTTGAACCTGCGGGAGTTGACATATACTTTCAAGCTAAAACTGATACTCAGTTATGTTGCATGAAAATGCCATTCATTCTTCATGATTGTTTAATGCACAGTTGTTAGCAGTCCACATTCTTCTCTGGGCTGGTCACGTATCTACTATTAAATTGTCAGCTCTTACTTACACCTATGAAAGTTAAACAAAGAATAATAAATTTAGTCTTGACAAAGTAAGTAACAGTCCTGCTCGTTATACATGATTTGTAAATCCTTCGGTACACCTCACTTATGCCTTTCGGCAGCTAGAATGTTTCTGTGATGTTGTAGCTACATTAACATAGCACATTATACGGAGTAGAGACAAACCTTTCTGAAGAAATTCAGAAGTCTAAGCACTACACAATGCTACTCATATTTTCATACACAAATCTACTAACCTATTCAGCCTTTTCCTACCTGTACCGAAACCCACATGGCAAAAACACTTTTAAGTCCACGGCCATGAGTCCATGACAATTTCTGAAGTGCTCTTGCTTATTTAGGGCCTGAAACAACCAGTGTTACGACTCGTGGATGCACATGATACAAGCATAAAGAAACATATGGCATTGCAGCCTTTGGCCTAGAACGGCCCGTGGCAACGCACTTAGTTAGATGTTCATCTTATCAATGTTGACCCAGAAGTAGCGAATCTTGTACATACAAAGTAGCGGGGATGCAATCATCTTGTTGATGTGCAGCAACTAGCAGAGCATCATTAGTTGACTTGTAGTAGAATGCCAATCACCTTTATAAAATGCCGGCACAACATTCCCATATGATCAAATGTCCACAATTGCACGATCCTTTAAACTTGTTATGTAGGGCCTAGCTTCGAGTCCGGTCAAATATTTTTGGCACGCACACTTAACTTCATATTCAGTTTCACTTATGCATCTAGACACAAGCAGGGACATTGATTTGTAGAACTCATCTTAAAAAAAATAAATTATATTGCGCTTATATAAATCTCGCAGGGTTCAATCTTGTGAGGATGCCCCCATTGTTTTTTCTTTGTTTTTGTCGGCACAAATGAGCAATGGTTAAGGTGCAAGAAATGCATAATAAAAAAGTATGAGTTTTTTAAGAGATGGTGAATATCTATCTAGGGTTCGTGTAACAAAATATAAATTGGTTCCTCTGTAACTCACCATGTTTGTGATGTGTTGTTCCTTCCCTTCATCGGTGATCCTTGATCTTAGGGGGTGATTTGCACTTCACTTCTTTGTGTACTAAACAAATAGATACATGGGAAAATACCTGGGGATGTACGTCTTGAGAAGGTGATTTCACTTCTTCTCCTATGTGTACTCATCATGCCATAACAAAATATCTTGGAGAAATAAGGTTCCGTCCACTTCTGAGTATCCAGGTACTTGTTCTGAGTAAGCTTCTAATTCTTTAGGAGTTTTGACCAACTCACCTCAAACTCAGACAAACAAATTATATCATTTATTATGGAGTGGAACTCTTGTTTGAAGGAGCTCTTCTTAATATAAATTCTGCCTAAGTTCTCATTGGCACACTTTAAAACATACCATTTGCACCAATGGTGCCTCATATATGGCAGTGTGCTCTTGAGAGCGCTTTCCATTATCCGACACTGATCTGCACAATATGGCTTGCCTAGTGAAATAGTAATCAACAACAAAGGTAATATGATGGATTAACTAATAGTGACTTTGGCAATGTATTAACCTGTAAGAATGGTGATGATACTCTTTCCATTCACCACTTACACAAATTTGCTGAAAGCCTACTCAAATCTCTTCATGGATAAGTTCGCCTTCAAAAATTGTCGACCCATAGTGGTTATTAACACAAACAAAAATTCCAAATGCCATGTTATAAAGGTTGGTCACATATGTCATGCCAAAGATCACCACGTCTCCAAGTATACATAATCATGTTTGTTCTTCCCTGTGCACCATAAAACAAACATGGGGGAACCTTCCTGATCCATGTCAACACATACTGACGTGTTTGGATTAACGGATTTCATTTGTTCTAAAAGTTTGAAAGTCTTGACCATGTCATCTGTTATTTAATCCTAAGCAAGCATTGAGCAAAGGTACCTTTAGTTCTGCCTACGGAAAGGTGCATCCGTCTAATTGCCATGTGTTGTGTTGAGAATTGTACACCTTGTTGATCCTGAAATTATTTACTTTGAGATTCTTGATGAAATTCATAAGAACTGGATTGATCTCAGTGTGTGAGTTCCGCTGCCTCGTCTCTTCACGACTCACAGACAAAGGGTGATTATGCTCGTTGCAGAATATGCTCACCTATCAAACATGATCTGCCATGCGGAGGAGACACATCCTTGCCTTGCACTCTGTTTTGCACGAAGAAAACTTCTCTTGCTCCCTCTTACCATGCAGTGCACACCGAAAGCCAAGCAAGACAATGATAACCCTACTGTCTAGAATATAAATGCCAAGCAATTTCCAAGCGTGAAAAGAATTCAAGCGCAAGACCATCATGGAGTGGCTGGACCAAGAAGAAGCATACACTTGTACTACAATTTCAAGCAGGACACTATGTAACTGACCTGGCACCAACACACAATTATGTGCATCAACTGGTAATGTGCACCCACCCCCACCCCCATCTTGGTTTTCGATGACGAATTCTGAAACCATTCTCCCAAGCGAATAACTTGTACTGTCCGTACACTTCTTGGCATGAATCAAACGACATGCCTTTTACAAGAGCAAAAGTGTCGGGCGCATGCTTGCCTTCGAGGTTGCTCTAGCCGCAAGTCCAGTGTGAAGCCAGTTCTAGAACCAAAGAATCAACCGCCAGATCATGTCAAAAATATTCTTCCAAATCATTGAAGCTAATGGGAATATTCATGATTATAGTCTGTATCATCTATGTGGTGACAACTTGAATCATAATAAGTATCACCCGCTATTTCTGAAGGACAAGTTCGTCCATATGCGGTCACCGAGTCCGACGGAAATGGGCTGCAAATTTCAATCAAGAAATCCATATGGGCGAACTTGGAACTAAATTTAGTATAAAAGGAAAGGGGAGAGGAGCACTCACCTGCCGGGTTTCATGACGTTTGTCAAATTAGCAGCATTGCAAGCCAAAACATGCATTCATTATTCTGAAAATCTGCAGAACAGATTGTGAAACATCAAGTGTACCCTGCATACAAAACAAGACCAAAATCAATAAAGATGTAAAATTGACGGATACCACCAAATCTGATTCAAACACAAAGGAACAAGGGGGAGATTATGCTCCCAACTAGGCCACGACCAGCACCACCCCTCCTCGGCTTGTGATGCACAAGGTGAGAGGCACAGGATAGTGGGTTACCATGATCAGCACCAGCCCACCACAGCTCGACTGCCCGCAACCAACACTAACAGACGCACTCACGTGAGGAGACACGAGGGGGCAAACAGAGGAGTCGGATCCATCAGGGGAGGCCGCAACCTACGCTGAACAGAAGGCGAGCGACGCGGGATCGAGGGGCGGATCAGAAGGAGGATGGGCTAGTTGATGATCTCTCGTGTTGCGGCGATATCGTACCTCGATGGCGGCGAATGGCTCCGCTATGAGGTCCGCAATGTAGGCGGCAACAACTCCTCTTGTACCTCCGCAGCCGCGATCTTGTACCTCTGCAGCGGCAAATGGCACCGCGATGAGGTCCGGCGGCAACTCCTCTTAGATGTCGTTGGCGGCAACAATCTCGTACCTCGGTGACGGGCAAATGGTTCAGCGATCGACCTAGATCAAGTGAAGCTGCGTTGTACGTTCAATGGACCCGCAACATGAAGGAAATATGCCCTAGAGGCAATAATAAAGTTATTATTTATTTCCTTATATCATGATAAATGTTTATTATTCATGCTAGAATTGTATTAACCAGAAACTTAGTACATGTGTGAATACATAGACAAAACATAGTGTCCCTAGTATGCCTCTACTTGACTAGCTCGTTAATCAAAGATGGTTATGTTTCCAAACCATAGACATGTGTTGTCATTTGATGAATGGGATCACATCATTAGGAGAATGATGTGATGGACAAGACCCATCCGTTAGCTTAGCATTATGGTCGTTACAGTTTCATTGCTACTGCTTTCTTCATGACTTATACATGTTCCTCAAACTATGAGATTATGAAACTCCCGAATATCAAAGGAACACCTTGTGTGATATGAAACGTCACAACATAACTAGGTGATTATAAAGATGCTCTAAAGGTGTCTCCGAAGGTGTTTGTTGGGTTGGCATAGATCGAGATTAGGATTTGTCACTCCTGTTTCAGAGAGGTATCTCTGGGCCCTCTCGGTAATGCTCATCACTATAAGCCTTGCAAGCAATGTGATTAATGAGTTAGTTGCAGTATGAAGTATTACGGAACGAGTAAAGAGACTTATCGGTAATGAGATTGAACTAGGTATGATGATACCGACGATCGAATCTCGGGCAAGTAATATACCGATGACAAAGGGAACAATGTATGTTGTTATGCGGTTTGACCGATAAAGATCTTCATAGAATATGTAGGAGCCAATATGAGCATCCAGGTTCCTTTATTGGTTATTGATCAGATATGTGTCTTGGTCATGTCTACATAGTTCTCGAGCCCGTAGGGTCTGCACGCTTAGCGTTCGATGACGGTTTGTATTATGAGTTATGTGTTTTGATGACCGAAGTTTGTTCAGAGTCGCGGATGAGATCACGGACGTGACGAGGAGTCTCGAAATGGTCTAGACATAAATATTGATATATCGAAAGGCTATGTTCGGACATCAGAATGCTTCCGGAGAAGTTCGGGTATTTTCTGGAGTACCAGGAGGTTACCGGACCCCCCCGGGAGAGTAATGGGCCTTAATGGGCTTTAGGGAAAAGGAGAGAATGGCCTCAAGGGGTGGCTGCACGCTTCCCCATGGGCTGGTCCGAATTGGACTAGGAGGGGGCGGCACCCCCTCCTTCCTTCTCCCCTCTTCCCCCTTCCCTCCTTCTCTTAGTTGGAATAGGAAAGGGGGGGGGGGCGAATCCTACTTGGACCGGGAGTCCAAGTAGGACTCCCCCCTTGGCGCGCCCCCTCTAGGGCTGGTGTCCTCCTTCCCCCTCCTTTATATACATGGGAGGGGGCACCCCAAAGACACACCAAGTTTTGCCTTAGCCGTGTGCGGTGCCCCCTTCCATAGTTAGACACCTCGATCATATAGCCATAGTGCTTAGGCAAAGCCCTGCGCTGGTAACATCATCATCACCATCGCCATGCCGTTGAGATGACGGAACTCACCCTCGTCCTCAACTGGATCAAGTGTGTGAGGGACGTCATCGAGCTAAACGTGTGCTGAACTCGGAGGTGCCGTACGTTCGATGCTAGATCGGTTGGATCGTGAAGACGTTTGACGACATCAACCACGTTAACATAACGCTTCCGCTTTTGGTCTACGAGGGTACATGGACACACTCAACCCTCTCGTTGCTATGCATCTCCTAGATAGATCTTGCGTGATCGTAGGAAATTTTTGGAAATTGCATGCTACGTTCCCCAATAGTGGCATCCAAGCCATGTCTATGCGTAGATGTTTTATGCACGAGTAGAACACAAAGAGTTGTGGGCGATTATAGTCATACTGCTTGCCACCAACGTCTTACTTTGATTCAGCAGTATTGTTGGATGAAGCGGCCCGGACCAACATTACATGACCGCGTTCATGAGACTGGTTCTACCGACATGCTTTTGCACATAGGTGGTTGGCGGGTGTCTGTTTCTCCAACTTTAGTTGATCGAGTTTGACTACGGCTGGTCCTTGTTGAAGGTTAAAACAGCACACTTGATTAAAAATCGTTGTGGTTTTTATGCGTAGGTAAGAACGGTTCTTGCTAGAAGCCTATAGCAGCCACGTAAAACTTGCAACAACAAAGTAGAGGACGTCTAACTTGTTTTTGCAGGGCTTATTGTGATGTGATATGGTCTAGGCATGATGTGATATAAATTGTTGTATGAGATGATCATGTTTATGTTGTAGGAGCCATATGGTTGTCGCTTTATTGTATGCAATGCAATCGCCATGTAATAGTTTTACTTTATCACTAAGCGGTAGCGATAGTTGTAGAAGCAATAGTTGGCGAGACGACAATGATACTACGATGGAGATCAAGGTGTCGCGCCGGTGACGATGGAGATCATGACGATGCTTCAGTGATGGAGATCATGAGCACAAGATGATGATGGCCATATCATGTCACATATTTTGATTGCATGTGATGTTTATCTTTTATGCATCTTATTTTGCTTAGTACGGCAGTAGCATTATAAGATGATCCCTTACTAAATTTCAAGGTATAAGTGTTCTCCCTGAGTATGCACCGTTGCTACAGTTCGTCGTGCCGAGACACCATGTGATGATCGGGTGTGATAAGCTCTACGTTCACATACAATGGGTGCAAGCCAGTTTTGCATGTGTAGAATACTCGAGTTAAACTTGACGAGCCTAACATAAGCAGATATGGCATCGGAACACTGGAGATCGAAAGGTCGAGCATGAATCATATAGTAGATATGATCAACATAGAGATGTTCACAATTAAAAACTACTCCATCTCACATGATGATCGGATGGTTTAGTTGATATGGATAATGTGATCATTTAGATGACTAGAGGGATGTCTATCTAAGTGGGAGTTCTCAAGTAATATGATTAATTGAACTTTAATTTATCATGAACTTAGTCCTGATAGTATTTTGCAAATTATGTTGTAGATCAATATCTCGTGTTGTAGATTCCCTATGTTTTTATATGTTCCTAGAGAAAACTAAGTTGGAAGATGATAGTAGCAATGATACGGACTGGGTCCGTGATCTGAGGTTTATCCTCATTGCTGCACAAAAGAATTATGTCATTGATGCACCGCTAGGTGATAGACCTATTGCAGGAGCAAATACAGACATTATGAACGTTTGGCTAGCTCAATATGATGACTACTTGATAGTTTAAGTGCACCATGCTTTATGGCTTAGAACCGGGACTTCAAAAACGTTTTGAATGCCACAGAGCATATGAGATGTTCCAAGAGCTGAAATTGGTATTTCACACTCATGCCCGTGTCGAGAGGTATGAGACCTCTAACAAGTACTTCGCCTAAAAGATGGAAGAGAATTGCTCAACTAGTGAGCACGTGCTCAGAATGTCTGGGTACTACAATCGCTTGAATCAAGTGGGAGTTAATCTTCAAGATAAGATAGTGATTGACAAAGTTCTCTAGTCACCATCACCAAGTTACTGGAACTTCGTGATGAACTGTAGTATGCAAGGTATGACGAAAGTGATTCCCGAGCTCTTCGTGATGCTGAAATCGATGAAGGTAGAAATCAAGAAAAAGCATCAAGTGTTGATGATTAAACAAGACCACTAGTTTCAAGAAAAGGGCAAAGGGAAAGAAAGGGAACTTCAAGAAGAATGAGAAGCAAGTTGTTACTCCCGTAAAGAAGCCCGAATCTGTACCTAAGCCTAAAACTGAGTGCTTCTACTACAAAGTAAATGGTCACTGGAAATAGAACTACCCCAAATATTTGGCGGATAAGAAGGATGGCAAAGTGAACAAAGGTATATTTGATATACATATTATCGATGTGTACTTTACTAGTGTTTATAGTAACCCCTGGGTATTTGATACATGTTCGGTTGCTAAGATTAGTAACTCGAAACAGGAGTTGCAGAATAAATGGAGACTAGTTGAGGGTGAAGTGACGATGTATGTTGGAAGTGGTTCTAAGATTGATATGATCATCGTCGCACAGTCTCTATACTTTCGGGATTAGTGTTGAACCTAAATAAATGTTATTTGGTGTTTGCGTTGAGCATGTACAAGATTGGATTGTGTTTATTTCAATACGGTTATTCTTGTAAGACAGAGAAAAAATGTTATTCTGTTTACATGAATAAAACCTTCAATGGTCATACACCCAATGTGGATGGTTTATTGAATCTCAATCGTAGTGATACACATATTCATAATATTGATGCCAAAAGATGTAGAGTTGATAATGATAGTGCAACATACTTGTGGCACCGCCGTTTAGGTCAGATTGGTGTAAAGCGCATGAAGAAACTCCATGTTGATGGGCTTTTGGAATCACTTGATTACGAATCACTTGGTGCTTGCGAACCATGCCTCATGGGAAAGATGACTAAAACTCCATTCTCTGGAACAATGGAACGAGCTACTGACTTATTGGTAATAATACATACCGATGTATGCGGTCCAATGAGTATTGAGGCTCATGGCAGGTATCGCTATTTTCTCACCTTCACAGATGATTTGAGCAGATATGGGAATATCTACTTAATGAAACACAAGTCTGGAACATTTCAAAAGTTCAAAGAATTTCAGAGTGAAGTGGAGAATCATCGGAATAAGAAAATAAAGTTTCTACGTCCTGATCGTGGAGGAGATTATTTGAGTTACAAGTTTGGCCTTCATTTAGAACAATGTGGAATAGTTTCACCGCTCACGCCACCTGGAACACCACAGCGTAATGGTGTGTCCGAACATCGTAACCGTACTTTATTGGATATGGTGTGATCTATGATGCCTCTTGCTGATTTACCGCTATCGTTTTGGGGTTATGCATTAGAGACAGCTGCATTCACTTTAAACAGGGCACCATCAATGTCCGTTGAGATGACACCGTATGAACTGTGGTTTGGCAAGAAACCAAAGTTGTTGTTTCTCAAAGTTTGGGGTTGTGATGCTTATGTGAAAAAGCTTCAACCTGATAAGTTGAAACCCAAATCGGAGAAATGTGTCTTCATAGGATACCCAAAATAAACTGTTGGGTACACCTTCTATCATAGATCCGAAGGCAAGATATTCGTTGCTAAGAATGGATCCTTTCTAGAAAAGGAGTTTCTCTCGAAAGAAGTGAGTGGGAGGAAAGTAGAACTTGATGAGGTGATTTTACCTTCTCCCGAATTGGAAAGTAGTTCATCAAAGAAATCAGTTCCAGTGATTCCTACACCAATTAGTGAAGAAGCTAATGATGATGATCATGAAACTTCAGATCAAGATACTACTGAACCTCGTAGGTCAACCAGAGTATGGTCCACACCAGAGTGGTACGGTAATCCTATTCTGGAAGTCATGTTACTAGACCATGATGAACCTACGAACCATGAGGAAGCAATGATGAGACCGAATTCCGCGAAATGGCTTGAGGCCACAAAATCTGAGATGGGATCCATGTATGAGAACAACATGTGGACTTTGGTGGACTTACCCGATGATCGGCAAGCCATAGAAAATAAATGGATCTTCAAAAGGAAGACGGATGCTGATAGTAGTGTTACTATATACAAAGCTCGACTTGTTGCAAAAGGTTTTCGACAAGTTCAAGGTGTTGACTACAATGAGATTTTCTCAACTGTAGCGATGCTTAAATCCGCCCGAATCATGTTAGCAATTGCCATATTTTATGAAATCTAGCAAATGGATGTCGAAACTGCATTCCTTAAATGGATATTTCTTAAAGAAGAGTTGTATATGATGCAACCAGAAGGTTTTGTCGATCCTAAAGATACTAACAAGGTGTGCAAGCTCCAGTGATCCATCTATGGACTGGTGCAAGCATCTCGGAGTTGGAATATACGCTTTGATGAGTTGATAAAATCATATGGTTTTATACAGACTTTTGGACAAGCCTGTATTTACAAGAAAATGAGTGGGAGCATTAGAGCCTTTCTGATAAGTATATGTGATTGATATATTGTTGATCGGAAATAATGTAGAATTTTCTAGAAAGCATAAAGGAGAGTTTGAAAGGAGATTTTCAAATAAAGACCTCGGTGAAGCTGCTTATATATTGGGCATCAAGATCTATATAGATAGATCAAGATGCTTGATAAGATTTTTCAATGAATACATACCTTGACAAGTTTTTGAAAGAGTTCAAAATAGATCAGCCAAAGAAGGAGTTCTTGTCTATATTACAAGGTGTAAAATTGAGTAAGACTCAAAGCCCGACCACGACAGAAGATAGAAAGAGAATGAAAGTCATTCCCTATGCCTCAGTCATATGTTCTATAAAGTATGCCATGCTATGTACCAGGCCAGTTGTGTGCCTTGCTATAAGTTTGGCAAGGGGGCACGATAGTGATCCAGGAGTGGATCACTGTATAGCGGTCAAAGTTATCCTTAGTTAGCTAAGAGGACTAAGGAAATATTTCTTAGTTATGGAAGTGATAAAGAGTTCATCGTAAAGAGTTACGTCGATGCAAGCTTTTACACTGATCCAGATGACTCTGAGTCTCAATCTGGATACATATTGAAAGTGGGAGCTATTAGCTAGAGTAGCTCCATGTAGAGCATTGCAAACATAGAATATTTGCAAAATACATACGACTCTAAATGTGACAGATCCGTTGACTAAACTTCTCTCATGAGAAAAACATGATCACACCTTAGTACTCTTTGGCTATTAATCACATAGCAATGTGAACTAGATTATTGATTCTAGTAAACCCTTTGGGTGTTGGTCACATGGCGATGTGAACTATGGGTGTTAATCACATACAAATGTGAACTATTGGTATTAAATCACATGGCGATGTGAACTAGATTATTGACCCTAGTGCAAGTGTGAGACTGAAGGAAATATGCCCTAGAGGCAATAATAAAGTTATTATTTATTTCCTTATATCATGATAAATGTTTATTATTCATGCTAGAATTGTATTAACCGGAAACTTAGTACATGTGTGAATACATAGACAAAACATAGAGTCCCTAGTATGCCTCTACTTGACTAGCTCGTTAATCAAAGATGGTTATGTTTCCTAACCATAGACATGTGTTCTCATTTGATGAACGGGATCACATCATTAGGAGAACGATGTGATGGACAAGACCCATCCATTAGCTTAGCATTATGATCATTACAGTTCCATTGCTACTGCTTTCTACATGACTTATACATGTTCCTCAGACTATGAGATTGTGCAACTTCCGAATATCGGAGGAACACCTTATGTGCTATCAAACGTCACAACGTAACTGGGTTATTATAAAGATGCTCTATAGGTGTCTACGAAGGTGTTTGTTGGGTTGGCATAGATCAAGATTAGGGTTTGTCACTCCGTGTTTCGGAGAGGTATCTCTGGGCCCTCTCGGTAATGCTCACCACTATAAGCCTTGCAAGTAATGTGGTTAATGAGTTAGTTGCGGGATGAAGTATTACGGAACGAGTAAAGAGACTTGCCGGTAACGAGATTGAACTAGGTATGATGATACCGACGATCGAATCTTGGGCAAGTAACATACCGATGACAAAGGGAACAACGTATGTTGTTATGTGGCTTGACCGATAAAGATCTTCGTAGAATATGTAGGATCCAATATGAGCATCCAGGTTCTGCTATCGATTATTGATCGGAGATGTGTTTCGGTCATGTCTACATAGTTCTCGAACCCGTAGGGTCCACACGCTTAACGTTTGATGACAATTTGTATTATCAGTTATGTGTTTTGATAACCGAAGTTTGTTCGGAGTCCCGGATGATATCACGGACGTGACGAGGAGTCTCGAAATGGTCCAGACATAAATATTGATATATTGGAAGGCTATATTTGGACATCGGAATGGTTCCGAAGAAGTTCGGGTATTTTTCGGAGTACCGGGAGGTTACCGGAACCCCCCGGGAGAGTAATGGGCCTTAATGGGCTTTAGGGAAAAGGAGATAAGGGCCTCAAGTGGTGGCCGCCCCCCCATGGGCTAGTCCGAATTGGACTCGGAGGGGGCGGCACCCCCCTCCTTCCTTCTCCCCTCTTCCCCCGTCCCTCCTTCTCCTAGTTGGAATTGGAAGGGGGGCAAATCCTACTTGGACCGGGTGTCCAAGTAGAACTCCCCCCTTGGCGCGCCCCCTCTAGGGCCGGCCTCCTCCTCTCCATCCTTTATATATGTGGGAGGGGGGCACCCCAAATACACACCAAGTTTTCCCTTAGCCGTGTGCGATGCCCCCTTCCACAGTTACACACATCGATCATATCGCCGTAGTGCTTTGGCGAAGCCCTGCACAAGTAACGTCATCATCACCGTCGCCACGCCGTTGTCCTGATAGAACTCACCCTCGTCCTCAACTGGATCAAGAGCACGAGGGATGCCATCGAGCTGAATGTGTGCTGAACTCGGAGGTGCCGTACGTTCGGTGCTAGATCGTTTGGATCGTGAAGATGTTCGACTACATCAACTGCGTGAACATAACACTTACGCTTTTGGTCTACGAGGGTACGTGGACACACTCTCTCCCTCTCGTTGCTATGCATTTCCTAGATAGATCTTGCGTGATCGTAGGAATTTTTTGAAATTGCATGCTACGTTCCCCAACACAACGATGGCGGTGACACCTCCTTTAGGACCTTGGTGCCGGCTCCTCGATGACCCCTCAATGCCGGCAAAGGGATCCGGCGGCCAGCACCTGGTTTCCGTCGATGTAGTGAATAGATCGGCAGCCATGAATAGAGGTAGCACAGGGATCGAGGGCACTCTGGAGGCCTCGATCCTTATGCGAGCGCGATGGCGGCGGCGAAGGGATGTATGCGAGTGTGAGGGCGGCGGCGAAGGGATCTCTGGAGGCCTCGCTCGCTCGCTCGTGTGTGCGAGTCGTGGATTTTTTCATAGGTTTTTATTCATCCGAGCGAGGGGACTATCCAGAGGCATAGCTCCCTCCTAACGTGGATTAGGTTGGTTTTTTTTTGTCGACGGGGGACTGGGAGGTGGGAGGAGAGACGAAAATAAACCAGACAAAGGATGGGAGGTGAGACGAAAAAAAACCGTGGAACAGAGACTACCAACTGCTCCATTAGGAGCAGAGATTATGGTGACTGGATTTTTTATGTAAAATAAATCTTCACACTTACATATATGTAAATGCAGTAATATGTTTCTTTTTAAGCATCGGAGGGTCCACCATGGGAGAAGCCCTGCAGCGAGTGATAGGCCATCGGTGGGCAGCGCTAGGGTTTGGGTTTCTCCTACATGAGTGTCTTCCAGCCATTGCCATAGCCAGGATTTGTCAAGACCCATGGCAGCCTTGTATGTACAATGATCAGTGTTGCTATAGTACATCACTTTTGCTAAATTTAACAAAGGAATGAGTTGCTACGCCCCGGGCCATGGCCCTGGCAGCCCGGGGCGTATCTACGCCCCTGCTTCCGACTGTGTTGAGGTTGTGACGACGCGGTCTTGGCACAACCCGACAAGGAACGTCCTCTCCGCACATGATCCTCATGGACTCGTGAGTGGGAAGAGGTGTGACAACTCCGTCCAAGAGTGCAACTTGGAAGAAGATGGAGACGCCGTAGAAGTCGGTGGCAAGATCAAATGAGTAAGGGGTCATCTTGGCATCTAGCTGAAGGCAAATCTTTAGAGGAAGTTGTGAACCTCTCGATGCGGCTCAGAGGGTTAGTTCTTACGGAAAAGGAATCGACATGCTTGTTCTTCGAGGAGCTAGTATTGGATCGACCCAAAACCCCATGGAGGTATGCGGTGGGTAAAGTCTGCTCACCAAGGCTTCCGAACATTCACAAGCTAGATATGGTGATGCAAAGAGCATGGAGATTGCACCACGATGCGTGGTTCAAAGACATAGGCAAAAATATTTCTGTGGTTCACTTCGGTAGTGAAGGGGGTTGAAAACATGCTCTCAACAATGGTATGTGGCAGTATGACATTAACATCATTGTTGTGAAAGATTGTGATGGAGATGCAAGGTTGTCCAAAAATGGTTTTGACACTATGGAAGCATAGGTTAGATTTATATGGATCCTCTATTGGATAAAAGGTCAAAAATGTTGGAAAGGCTTGGGGGAACTGACTAGGTGAGGTAGTGAGAGTTTATGTGAAAAAGGATGGACTTTGTAGAGGGAAACATCTTAGAGTAAGAGCAAAAAAAATTGGTTTACGAGCCATTGATGAGGGGCTTTTTCTCAAGGTCTTCTCCGGAGACAAGATTGGCACATTGTTTGACTTTAGCTATGTGAAAGTGCCACATTTATGTGTTGTGTTCATTCATACATTTTTCAGATACATGTTGAATATCTTTCAAATACACTTCGAACATTTATACAAATACATGTTGAATATTTTCAAATTGCACATTGAATTTTTTTTATACATAGTGAACACTTTTGAACACACGTTGAACTTTTCTTTAAGTGTCATGAATATTTTTATAAAAGGTGCAAAACATGTTTCTGAACATTTTTTTATGCTATGCACATTTTACTCATGAACATTTTTTAATGTTACGAACATATTTTTAAACATGTGAACATTTTTCGTTTCAGTGTCATGAGCAACTTTCTGAACGGTACAATTTTATTTGGGAAATTATGGGAACAAAAGTATACATTTTCGTGAACATTTAAAAAACACATGAACATATTTTAAATGAAACGATTTTTTCTGAAAAAAATGACATAACCAGTTTTAAAAATTGGGCGACAAAATTTTGTATTTGATAGATCATGTCGACATGCATTGCACGTTTTGAAAATTTATGTAAAGTGATTTTTGGAACATATATTTACAAATTTCGAAATATGGACAAAAGTAAAAAAGAAAAAAAAGGAAAATGGAAAAGAAACACGCACAGGATGAGACCTATGTCTAAACGCCGAACGTTACACAGGATACGCACCGACTGGGCCGGCCCATTGCGGACGCCTGCCGGTGCGCTCAGAAGCTCCGTCTCGACCACCTCTTCCTCCTCATCGAGCTACGTCCCATCGGAAGCCCTGCAGCGGCCTCCCCGACCTCTTCTTCAAGCTTCGGCCGACGAGATCGCCGGTGCCTGTTCATCGTCCACGGTGCCTCCCCGAGCTTGCTGAGCCGCCCTACCGACTCCATGTGAGCCCCTGCGCCGAACCCCCCTCTCCTCTGCTTCATTTGCTCGCTGTAGACGTTGCCCCCTTGCTGACCGTACCACACCGCCGTACGAGCTCGTCACCGACGAGGCTCCGGTGACCTTTTGGTCCCATGCCTGTGCCCGTTGGCCTCGCCGCACCGTGTAGACGCCGTAAGTGCTAACCTCGCATCACCAAGGCCGCTGTAGTCTCGACCCTGAGCTCACCCGAGCTCCGGCAGCCGTCACGGTCGTCGTCGGCGCAGTTCCCGACCAACCCGAGCTCGACTACCACCACCAGCCGATGCGGCTCACTCCCAGGAGCACGTAGGACCAAACCGCAGTCGTTTTGGTCGATGGAGGAGCAATCCCGAGCACCACTGTCGGTGTCAAAACCGGCGGATCTCGGGTAGGGGGTCCCAAACTGTGCGTCTAGGTGGATGGTAACAGGAGACAAGGGACACGATGTTTTTACCCAGGTTCGGGCCCTCTCGATGGAGGTAAAACCCTACTCCTGCTTGATTAATATTGATGATATGGGTAGTACAAGAGTAGATCTACCACGAGATCAGAGAGGCTAAACCCTAGAAGCTAGCCTATGGTATGATTGTTGTTCGTCCTACGGACTAAAACCCTCCGGTTTATATAGACATCGGAGAGGGCTAGGGTTACACAGAGTCGGTTACAATGGGAGGAGATCTACATATCCGTATCGCCAAGCTTGCCTTCCACGCCAAGGAAAGTCCCATCCGGACACGGGACGAAGTCTTCAATCTTGTATCTTCATAGTCCAGGAGTTTGGCCAAAGGTTATAGTCCGGTCATCCGGACACCCCCTAATCCAGGACTCCCTCAGTAGCCCCTGAACCAGGCTTCAATGACGACGAGTCCGGCGTGCAGATTGTCTTCAGCATTGCAAGGCGGGTTCCTCCTCCGAATACTTCATAAAAGATTTTGAACACAAGGATAGTGTCCGGCTCTGCAAAACAAGTTCCACATACCACCGTAGAGAGAATAATATTTGTACAAATCTAATCTGCTGACGTATTCCGCAGCGTGACATCACGCCACGACCAAGCCTTTATTCGTTTTACTGTACCACCTCAGCACGTTTAGCGAGGCGGTTTCCTTGGCACGTCTTGTCAAAGTAGAGATCATGTCCCCTTATTCCGGGATTCTCACCAATACAGGCGTGGGTAACCCAATCGTGCCTGTTGGTATGTCTCCCTAATAGAAGGCGAGTCCCAAACGGTCACGGGGAGGGCTCTTGGTATTCAACCTCTTTATAAAGAGACCAAGGCTCGACTCCTTTCTTTCAATCTCAATCAAACCCGCCCCTCACCTTGAGTTCCAACACCCAAAGCTCCAGATTCAGGCGTTTCGGACATCCAATGATGTCCGGCTCCGTCCTTCAAGGCCGGTGGATGCCTTCCTCCGTTACGGAAGAAGACGTGCTAAAGCTAAGAGATACCAGGTATCTAACCGACAAAATCTCGCATAGGCTGCCTGCCCAAGGGCAGGTTATTCCCACTGCCAAGCCTGGTGAGAGCGTGGTGTTCACGTCTCACTTCCTTCGGGGGCTAGGCTTCCCGATGGACCCCTTCGTGAGGGGGCTCATGTTTTATTACGGGCTGGAATTTCATGACTTAGCTCCGGAGTCCATCCTCCATATCTCATCGTTCATTGTCGTGTGCGAGGCCTTCCTCCGTATTACTCCTCACTTCGGATTGTGGCTTAAGACCTTCAAAGTAGAGCCGAAGATGATCGAGGGGCAGCACGCAGAGTGCGGAGGTGCTATTATAAGCAAGAATGCCAACGCTCCATGGCCCGAGGGCCTTTTTCAAGAGGAGTTTAGCTTATGGCAACGAGAGTGGTTTTATATCACAGCTCCCAGGGGCACCAAATGGGTGGCGCCACCTGCCTTTCGCTCGGGTCCCCCACCACAGCTAGCGTCATGGGTCAATAAAGGGCTTAACTGGGGGCCGTCCAAGGACGTGCCCTTGCTGCAGGGCCGCGTTCGAGATCTCCTAGAAAGAGATATCAATCTGGCCGTAGTGACGCAGGTTATGTTGATTCGCCGCATCCTGCCCTGCAAACGTCGCCCCCTCTGCCTGTGGGAGTTTAATCCGGAAGGACCGCGATCCCTCCAACATTTTATCGGCGCGACGCCCATGGAGATGTACAAATTGTTCTTCGGATCACAAGCAATGTGTCCGGACTCGTCCGAGGACGCAGGTCTGAGCTGCAATCGCCCGGATACTCAAGTAAGTAGCCCTATACCCGGACACGCCATCCGTATATTTATCATAAATTGCCCTTTAAAAGAGTTGTCCCTTAAACAGGAGTGGATAGCGAAAGCAAAGCTAATCAGGTGTCCGGCCCCCCTCCCTGAGACTACGCCAGATCCCGTGTTAACCAGGATGCTGGAGGTTGCGCCTTTGGAAGAAGGCGAAGAGGGGAACAAGGAAGCTACCGCCTCCCCGACGGAGGCTGTCAGGAAAGGAGGAATTGAGAATTCCTCTAACCAGGGGAAGAAAAGGACCGCCTGTGAAGACCCGGAGGCCATGGCCTCAAAGCGGGGGAAGAAATCTTCGTCAGAGGGTCCGGCGCCGGGGGGTGCCTCTGTCACGTTGCGCCCCCGAGGGGATCAGCTCTCCACTAAGCCGTAAGTAAAGAGGGGGGTTTCAAAATGAGAGACATCCCTGTTCTATTTTTGAGGAAGATAACCGAAATTTTACCTTGTAGTTCGGATCTGAGCCCTTCTCAGCAGAGCTCATCTTCAGGAGATATTCGTCTGGAGATGATGGAGAGCGGAACTCCTCCCCCTGCCGTACCGCATCGCGAGGCGGGCGACCCTGAGGTGTCTTCACGGAGGGTTTCTCCGAATCTGGCAGGGCCGGAAGGCAGCCGTATGGCTCCCAAGGCCCTCCGTGTCCGGCCTTCGAAAAAGGCCATCAGACGAGTCCGACACCGTCCGGTGCATGGTCGGAGGGGCTGAAGGATCTGCTCGGGCGAGCGCCTATCTCAGAAGAACACCATGCGTTGATGGATATGGTGATTGGAAGGATTTCATCAGCGGAGAGCGGGTTGTACGAGGCCGCCAGGAGTTTACTGACAAATTTTGAGGTATGCGAAATGATGTACCGTTTGACAGATCCGCATATATAAGATGCGCCCTGTATAGATAGTAGCCCCTGAGACTCTATGCGTTGTCAAAAATGACGGCGCACCGAGTATCATAATCCCAGGTATAATATGTCGCCTTTCCTATGTAGGTGGCGAAGTGTCCGGTGGCTAGCCGGACTGATGAATTTTCCGAGCTAAAGCGGCAACTTGACGTGGCAGATGCCCACATCGCGCTTGTCAACAATCGGCTGGACAAGACACAAGGTATGTAATTTCTCCGAAGACACCTGGTAAGAGGAGCTTGATGCCCGTACCTTACAACATGTGTGCTTGATGCAGATGGTGCCGCTGCCATGGAGAACCTTCGGGCAGAACTTGCCTGAGCCAAGGAGCAGGCCAGGAAAAGCGACGCGGCTGCCTTAAAGGCGGTTGAAGAGCTGAAAGCCGAACAGGCTGCTCACTGCCAAAGCAAGAAGGAAATGGCCGAGATGGCTGTAAAGTTGAAGAATGCTGCCGACCGCTGCAAGCTTCTTGAAAAAGAAGATCAGGTGGCACAGAAGGACCTAGAGAAGGTCACTACCGAGGCCAAGGATGCTCGTTCTGCGATGAGAGCTATGAAGGAGGAGCTACGTTAGGCCGGAGATATCACGGCTGGAAAGCCCTTTATGCTGCGGATGAAGTTCGGGGATCCTAAATATGCTCCATTGGACCGGCAGTGGAGTGCGGCGAACACTTATCTGGACTTGGCGGCGAGTGCTGCAGACGCGACCGAACACTTCCGCGATCAAAAGGACCACGAAGTGGACAAGCTTTTTTGGTCGCAGTTCCACAATCCAGAGCGCCCACTTCCATTAACCGATCGTCTGGCCGCTTGGGCAGAGCTAAATAGGTTATCCGGACTCGCCATGAAGTATGTCGTGAGTCATCTGTGGCCGAAAAGGCCCGAGCCGAAGAGTTATTTTAGCTTGGTGCAGTAGTTCCTTGGTGCGGTGCCGCATATTAATGCAATGAAGAGGTCAGCGTGCATAGAGGGTGCACAGATGGCTCTTGCCCGTGTCAAGACATACTGGGCGGAGATGAAGGCCATTGATGTTGCATCCCAAGATTCGGATGAGAGCCGAGTACCTGCCGAGCACTATTTTCAGGAAGTTCTGCAGGGCACTCGTTTAATAGAGACGCAGTGCTCGAAGGATGTTATGTTCGAATAACATGTATTATTGTAAACCAATGTTTTGATGGAATATAAGAGCTTTTTATACTTGTGCCTTCAAGAATTAGAATACCTCCTGTGCGGCCGTTAATGTATATGTGTATATAACCTGAAAGATGGCAGTCCTCGGCTTCAGCCCCCATGCATATAATGCGGGGGTGTTCGCAAAAGGCGCAATTTCACACTTGATCCAACGTCTTGGTCCTATTAAGGAGGCGATAGTGCGGCAAACTAGGCAACCTAACTATAATGCATTATCACTTTCACTTAGCCATAGGAGTTTGACAGTGGGGCTACTATATAGCCCCTAGGGGCACCGCGCTCACCCGAATTCGGGGCGCATGTGTGCCTGGCCGGGAAACGGCCCTTCGTTAATGCGGAGGAATCCTAAAGATTCCGGTGGGTCATCGAGTGGTTGACCAGTCTCACGCTATATCATGATAGTCAGTTTTTGGCTTTCTCTACTGAGGTGCTCGCCTGACCGAACCGGGGCACAATCGCAGTAGTTCTCCTGGTGCCGCCTTAGCCGATAGAGCGGAACGTAAGGCAGCAAAACACAGGAGCCGGGCAAACCCAACATTTGACCAAAGACATGATTTGGAGCTGATGCATATAAGGCCAAACTCGTGACGCCGAACACTCCCTAAGGTATTCGGTCTTTATGAAAACGGGCTGAACAACGCCCTTGGTAAGAAGCCCCTGGTGTCCAGGTACACGCAAAATTCTGACGTGGCCACATGCGAAGACGCGAGCCTCCTCCTCGGTTATAACAAGAAACCGAGGGATGTTATCAACAAGAGACAGTAAAAAAGGTTTACGCAGGGTCTTAATCTGAAAAGTATCCTTGGAATGGGTCCCTACTGCACGTCTGCGCCTGTGTCTCCGTTGTGCCGTATCCTGGACGGGTGTAGCACGGTGTTCATCTATAAAAGAGAGGAACTTAGTTGAAAACAATCGTGCCAAAATCTATGTTATATTAAATAAACAAAGTATAATTCAGAAAATGGGTAGAATTGAGCTTTATTGTCTCTTGTTGTATACGCACGGAGCCCCTTGTATGGGGGTATGCGGCTAGTAAGCCTTTGTATGTTTACGCCGGACTCGTCTAGCCATGTCCGGGGTCTAAACGACCTGTTTAGGTGCTTTGACTGGTAAAGCTGGTTTAGTGTGTGGCTGTCAAGGCAGCCGCATAGTCTTCCGCACTCGAGGAACACTCGATATTTCCCTTTAATGAGATGATGCCTCGCGGACCAGGCATTTTAAGCGTAAGGGATGCATAATGCGGTATTTGCGTTAAAGCGGGTGAAAGCTTCGCGTCCCAGTAGTGCTTGATAGCTACTTGTAAATAGGGCGATGTGAAAGGTTAGCTTTTCACGGCGGAAGTTGTCGGGGAAGCCGAACATAACTTTTAGCAGGAGAGAACCCGTACAATGGGTATCTGGGCCTGGCGTTACCCCTTGAAAGGAAGTGTTGCCATGGCGAATTTTTGTTGGGTTTATCCCCATTTTGCGGATTGTGTCCTAGTATAGCTGGTTTAGATCACTGCCGCCGTCCATTAGGACTTGTGTAAGTGGAGTCCGTCAATTATCGGATCTAATACCAAGGCAGTCCAGCCTGCGTTCCGGATACTTCTAGAGTAATCTTGATGGTCGAAGGTGATTGGTTGTAACAACCAGTGGCGGGACTCCTCTAGGAGAGGCCGTATGGCGCGTATCTCTATAGGCACCACTCCGTTTTTCCCTTTTGTCACGTGAAGTGAGTTTACTGTTTTGACTTCTTGTGGGAACTTCTTTTGTTCTCCGGTGCTCTACTTGTGGGGTTCGTCGTCGTCCTCGCTTGGTATGTCGAGCCCCTTGTGTTCGGCGTTGAGTTTGCCGGATTGCTTGAAGACCCAGCAATCTCTGTGGGTATGGTTTGCAGGCTTCCCGAGAGTACTGTGGATTTGGCATATTTTGTCCAAGATTTTGTTGAGGTTAGATATCTTGTCCCTGTTATCCTTGAGGGGCAACTTTTTCTGATTCTGCTGAGAGCTTTTGAATCCGGTGTTGACTGCCGTGTTCTTTGGGCTGTTTCCCTTGGTCCGGCTCTGGTCCTTGCTACGTCGCGGTTTCTCGTTTCCATTCCTAAACTCGGATTACTTGGGTCGCTGGTACTGCTTCTTGCCAACCAGCTATGCTCTCCTGTGCAAAAGTGGGTCATGAGGCTTGTTAATGCGGCCATTGTTCTTGGCTTTTCTTGGCCGAGGTGTCTGGCGAGCCATTCGTCTCGAACGCTGTGTTTAAAAGCTGCTAAGGCTTCGGCGTCCGGACAGTCGGCTATCTGGTTCTTTTTAGTAAGAAATCTGTTCCAGAGTTTCCAGGCTGACTCTCCGGGTTGTTGAGTTATATGACTTAGATCATCTGCATCCGGAGGTCGGACATAGGTCCCTTGAAAATTTGCCCGGAAAGCATCCTCGAGCTCTTCCCAACTTCCTATAGTGTCTTCAGGAAGGCTTTTAAGCCAATGCCGGGCTCGCCCTTTGAGCTTGAGGGGTAAATATTTTATGGCGTGGAGGTCATATCCTCTAGCCATGTGTATGTGGAGGATATAATCCTCAATCCAGACTCCAGGGTCTGTTGTTCCGTCGTATGCCTCTATGTTTACGGGCTTGAATCCCGCTGGAAATTCATGGTCCAGCACCTCGTCGGTGAAACATAGGGGGTGTGCGGCACCCCTATATTTGGGTGTGCCGTGATGTTCGGATACTTGTTGTGTTGCATTGCTTACTAGATCTTGCTTTCTTGGCCCGTAGATAGATCTGGCTGGGCCGTCTTTTTGATGCGAATCCTTGTGCGGATCGCGTGCCGGCTTGTGTGCGACGCCCTTTGCCGCTCTATGTTGGCCATGGGGTTGTTTATCTGACCGGGTGTCTTCTTTATTTTTTGATTGCGGGGGCTCTAAGGCCTTCTCATCAAATTCCGGCAGTAATTTTCGCTTTGGATAGCTCTTTGTATGGCGACTGTTGCCGTACTTGTCTGCGGTGTTGAGTACTTTGCCCCCATCTAATTCTGAGTGCATCTTCCGCTGTTTTCAGCTTCTGCTTCTGCTTTTTCAGGCTACGCGCAGTGGCGACGAGCCTTTTGTGGAGGTTCTTCTGCTCCAGCAACTTGTTCGGCGTGAGGTCGTCCGAACTATTATCTTCGTCGGGGACGGGTTGTTCGGTTTGGTTACCCAAGTTTCCCTGTTCGCATGGTTGCTCGATGGCATGTTCGTCGTCTGCCGGTTCGCCCTGCTCTATGGCTGGGTCTCTGTCGAGGTGGGGTTTGGCGCGGCGCTTACGTTGCTGCTTTGATTGCTTTTCGAGGGAACGATCCCTCGTCGCCTCCCTTTGTTCCTCGTCGTCGTTTCTTTTAGGTGTGTCCACCATGTATACATCATGAGATGAGGTGGTTGTCCAGTGCCCTATAGGCGCTGATTCCTGTTCGTCTCCTGCATCATCGTCCATACCGTCGATGTCTTCGGAGTCGAAGTCGAGCATGTTGATTAAATTATTGACAGTGGCTACGAAGTGGGTGGTGGGTGGGCTTTGAATTTCTTCGTCGTCCGCATCCCATCGTCACTGACCATAGTCCGGCCAAGGCTCTCCTGATAAAGAGAGAGACTTTAGTGAATTCAGAATGTCGCCGAAGGGCGAGTGCTGAAAGATGTCTGTGGCGGCAAACTCCATGATCGGCGCCCAATCGGGTTCGATCGGTAGGGGCACAGAAGGTTCGGAGTCCGGAAAGGAGTCCGACACCTTGGAGTCACGAGCTTCGTAAAGGATAAGGCTGGTGCTCGTCTCGATCGCCGTAGAGATTGCAGCCCCCGAGGCGGTGTCCAGCCACCCGTCCTTGATTGGCACAGTCGGCTCCGAGCTAAGGGCCGGAGCGGACACTAGGGCGGCCTCCTAGGCACTGTTCGGCGGCAGAGCTAGATCATGCCCATCGTGACAGTGCGGCGCGCTCGGCTGTGGCTCGAACCCGTCGAAGATCAAGTCTCCGCGGATGTCAGCCGTGTAGTTCAAACTTCCAAACCTGGCCTGATGGCCAGGGGCGTAGCTTTCGATCTGCTCCAGATGGCCAAGCGAATTGGCCCGTAGTGCAAAGCCACCGAATACGAAGATCTGTCCGTGGTGAAAAGTCTCACCCTGGACTGCATCGTTGCTGATGATCGAAGGAGCCATCGGGCCTAAAGGCGATGACACAGAGGAACTCTCAATGAAAGCACCAATGTCGGTGTCAAAACCGGCGGATCTCGGGTAGGGGGTCCCGAATTGTGCGTCTAGACGGATGGTAATAGGAGACAAGGGACACGATGTTTTTACCCAGGTTCGGGCCCTCTCGATGGAGGTAAAACCCTACTCCTGCTTGATTAATATTGATGATATGGGTAGTACAAGAGTAGATCTACCACGAGATCAGAGAGGCTAAACCCTAGAAGCTAGCCTATGGTATGATTTTTGTTCGTCCTACGGACTAAAACCCTCTGGTTTATATAGACACCGGAGAGGGCTAGGGTTACACATAGTCGGTTACAATGGGAAGAGATCTACATATCCGTATCGCCAAGCTTGCCTTCCACGCCAAGGAAAGTCCCATCCGGACACGGGACGAAGTCTTCAATCTTGTATCTTCATAGTCCAGGAGTTCGGCCAAAGGTTATAGTTCGGTCATCTGGACACCCCCTAATCCAGGACTCCCTCAACCACCACCGCGTCTGGCTTCACCGGCGTCGAGTCGCCGGCGGGTTTGACCCCGCTGACCCAGGGTTTGACTCTGTTTGACCTCCCCAGGGTCACTGACTTGTGGGCCAGGCCCCTGTTAAATTAGTGCTAGCTTAATTAGCGCTAATTAACTTAGTTAAGTTAGATGAGCCACTGACATGTGGGCCCATGCCCTAATTAACCTAGGTTAGTGCTTAACCTAACACTAATTAACTCAGTTAGTTAACTGAGTCACTGACCACTGGGCCCCACTGGTCAGGTTTGACCTGGACTAGCCCCATTGACCTGCTGATGCAATGATGATGTCATGCTGATGCAGTAAATAGTTTCTATATTTAAAATAATTCAGAAATTCTAGAAAATGTCCAAAACTTCTAAAATTCATAGAAATTCAACCATAACTCAGAATGAAATAAGTTATGTATGAAAAATGATCAGAAAAATCCAATCTATCCATGTGTACTAGTTTCATATATGTTTAAGCAACTTAACCTTGCTGTTTAGTGCAAAACATGATAAGGCACTTTTTAAATTCATAAGATGAGTTTGGGGTTGAACCTTTGGTTCCAAATGACACAAACCCATCTGGTTATAGTTGCATTAGCCCAACACACTCATTTTGCCATGTCATGATCATGCATCATATTGTGCATTGCATTGATTGTGTTCCTTCTCTATTGCCGATGGTTGTTCCCTCTCGATAGACGTGTTCCGATGATGAGTTTGATGACACCGATGAAGAGCTATATCATCTTCAGAAGTGCCACGCAAGCAATACCCCCTTGTTCATTCCGATACAATCCCACTCTCTCGCTCCTGCTCTCTTTTATTGCATTAGGACAACAACGATTTATCTGTTACATGCTGCGGTAGTTGAACCCCTTTCCTTTGCATGACGTGTCATTGCCACAGTAAATAGATGGAACCCACTAGCATGAGTAGGAGTTGTTTGATCCCTGATGTGCCTACTCATTCATGCTTGTTTGTCATGCCTGCTACTGCTTAAAGTTGAGTCAAGTCTGATTCATCGGGGATGAATTGGAATGTGATGAACATGTCCGACTGTGTGTGAGCTAAGTGTGTGAACACAATTTGGTAAAGGTAGCGGTGAGAGGCCATGTAGGAGTACATGGTGGGTTGTCTCATTGAAACTGTCCTCAGGAACTGAGTTCTGTGTTTGTGATCCATGAACAGCTACTACCACGTGTTGGGCCCGAAACCAATGGACCCTCTCGACTTATTAACTGCCCAGTCCACTGTCCGGGAGTTGCAAGTAGTTTTTGGTGTTTGTAGTATGCTAGAGGCCATGCACAGTGCTGACCTGAGGGGTGGGCTGTGATGCGGTAGGCACGTGGCCGGGTATGCCGGGCACCCGTTTAGTGTTGCGGAACCCTGTACACATCGTTCGGGGCCGTATGTGGAAACCTCAGCCGGACTCCCTGCGAATGGAACTTGAATAGGCAATAAACCTGGACTAGGGACTTGTGTAGTTAGTCAGGTCGTGGCCGACACCCTCGCTGGGCTTCTGCTTGAAGGTTGCCGAGTACATGTCGTGTAAACAACGATAAGTGGTGAGAGCGTGTGTGAAGAAGTACACCCCTATAGGGTTAACATCATCTATTCGAATAGCCGCATCCGCGGTAAAGGACCTCTGGGTTGCCTATACAGTTCATAGACAAGTGAAAGTGGATACTCTAAAATGCGCAAGATAAGCGTGAGTGCTATGGATGGCGTTCTTGTAGGGAGATGGGAGCGGATCCATAGTGGTGTATTGGTTGGTGAATATGTGGACTCGTGTGCGCCACCTCAAAGAGTTGCTTGCAGTCGTAGTTCAGGTTAGCCACTGAGTCAAAGCTGGCTTGCTATAGTTAAACCCCACAATCCCTTTGTTGATACTGATGCATATGTAGTTAGTTCTGATGTTAGTCTTGCTGGGTACATTTGTACTCACGTTTGCTTAATTTATGTTTTTGCAGAGAGACTTCAGTATCGATAGTAGTACCGCATGGACTTCGACGTTTAGCTTGTTACCTTAGCTACGATCTTGTGCCCTCGGCACGATCTGGTAGATAGTCAGGCTTCTGAGCCTTTTTCATTTGTAGATGTCTGTACTCAGACATGTTAAGCTTCCGCATGTGCTTTTGACTTGTATGCTCTGAATGTTCGGTCTTGAGACCCATGTTTGTAATATCTCGCTCCTCGGAGCCTATTGAATAAATACTTGAGTGGTAGAGTCGTGTTGTGATGCCATGTTGTATTTGCACATATCGAGCATATTGTGTGTATGATTATCTAAATGCTTGGTATGTGTGGGATCCGACAACCTAGTTGTTTATTCTTGGTAGCCTCTCTTACCGGGAAATGTCTCCTAGTGCTTCCACTAAGCCATGGTAGCTTGCTACTACTCCAGAACACTTAGGTTGGCCGGCATGTGTCCTTCATTCCTGTGTCTATCCGTTCGGGGAAATGTCACGCATTGTTCCTTTAAGTCCCTGTAGCTTGCTATGACTTGGGTTCATACACTATTTATCGACACGTTCGTTGCTGGGTCATGTATGCCTGTCCCTATAAGTTAGCGCCACCTTGGGTTTACGACTAGTCATGTCGGCCCGGGTTCTTTGTCATATGGATGCTAGCGACACTATCATATACATGAGCCAAAAGGCGCAAATGGTCCCGGGCCATGTAAGGTGGCACCCGTGGGAATACCGTGTGTGAGGCCGAAAAGTGATATGATGTGTTACATGTTAGATTGGTGTGATTTAGGATCGGGGTCCTGACAGTTTTGGTATTAGAGCCTGACTGCCTATAGGATTACTAAGCCAAACTGGTCAAAGTTGAGTCTAGAAATTCTTTAGTTATTAAAGGGATTTGATTGTGGGATGGAACACTACAAAAAAGACACATCCGTGACATTTTGGGCCGAACGATTTTTTTTTCTGTCATACATATGACACTTCTATGACGATAATTGTGACAAAACCCGATATCATCATAGATGTGGTGGGCTTCTACTTCTATGACAAAAAGTTATGACAGAAAATGGGCTTTTCGTCCTGGGTGGGCCGGAGACGCAGCTGCATGACATTCTTTTGGCCGTCCATGACGGAAAAAACCGTGGTAGAAGCAAGGGGGAGGAAAATTTCGGGGAGTTGCCGGTTACGGTGGGAGGTCGGGGGCGGAGCGATGCGCGTTTCTCTCGTACGTATGCGCGTGTGTGCGAGGCGTTGGCTCTAACTGAACCCGAGCGAGGCATTGGGCTCTAACTAAACCCGAGTGATTGCACTGCAGGCTACGCGTTACTGAACCCGAGCGATCTATCGATGGCTGTTAACTGAACCCGATGGAGCGATTCCTTCGCTACTGCTGCTAACTAAAGCCGATCGATTGGATGAACAGTGAGCGTTGGGGGGGGGGGGTGGATGAACAGTGAGCGGTGGCGTTGCCTCTGGATGAATAGGAACCCGTGGTGTGGAGGGCTAGATGAACAGTAGACGGTGGAGGGGTGGCCGTGGAGGGGTGGTTGAACAGGACCCCGTGGTGTGGAGGGCTGGATGAACAGTAAATGGTGGAGGGGTGCCCGTGGAGGGGTGGTTGAACAGTAGCCGGTGGAGTAGCGCGCGGTGGAGGCTGGATGAACAGGAGCCCGTGGAGGCTGGAGGAGGTCGACGGTAGCCCGTGGAGGCTGGAGGAGGTCGACGGTGGAGATGAACATTATCCCATGGAGTCCCGTTTTGCGGTACGCCACACCCCTCCCGATGAACAGGACCCTCGTTTCGACCATAGGAGGTTCGTTTCGTCCGTTTTGCGGTACACCACACCCTTCCCAATCAACATGACCCCCATTTCGACCGTAGGAGGTCTGTTTCGTCTGTTTTGCGGTACGCCACACCCCTCCCGATCAACAGGACCCCTGTTTCGACCGTAGGAGGTCCGTTTCGTTCGTTTTGTGGTACGCCACACCCCTCCCGATCAACAGGACCCCCGTTTAGACCGTAGAAGGTCCGTTTCCTCCGTTCTGCGGTACACCAGGCCTCATTTCCATCGCATGTTCCGTCCAATCCGGTTGTCTCCCACGCGTTCCGTTGCCTCCCGATGAACACGACGCGTTCCGTTGCCTCCCCATGAACACGACGCATTCCGTTGCCTCCCCATGAACACGACGCATTCTGTTGCCTCCCCATGAACACGATGCATTCCGTTGCCTCCCCATGAACACGAGCCCTCGCCGTACGTATGCGCGACTAGGCGTTCGAGACCCCGCCCGTATGTACACATACGTGGCCGTATTTTCTTTCTTGCACCCTGGCCGCTGTACGTACGTGTACATGCTACGTGCGTGCCTCTACTACGACACGTACGCGCCTCTACTACGACACGTGTGCGCCTCTACATCGACCAGTATATATGTATGTACAAGTTCACGACCAGAATGACAACGCTACGTACGCTTCGACCAGGTGGGTCTCGACTGACAGGTAGTTCCTTGCGTGCGAAAATGTAGCTGGTGGGTCCCAGCAGTCAGAGGGGCGAATCATTTTTTTTGCCCGGACGCACTTCCTTTGCGTGCGAAGATGTAGCTGGTGGGTCCCAGCAGTCAGGGGGGCGAATCGTTTTTTTTGCCTGGACGCACTTCCTTGCGTGCGAAGATGTAGCTGGTGGGTCCCAGCAGTCAGGGGGGTGAATCGTTTTTTTTGCCCGGACGCACTTCCTTGCGTGCGAAGGTGTAGCTGGTGGGTCCCAGCAGTCAGGGGGGAAACGTTTTTTTCGCGAAATATGGTGGCCCGTCCGGTGGGTCCCCGCTGTCAGGTGGAGGAATAATTATTTTGCGCGTAATAAGGAGGCACTTCCTTGCTGCGGCCGTGGACCCAGCTGTCAGCCTCTCCACGTACAGTCCACGTCCGATGGAAGCCGTTCCTTGACCACGTTGACCACGCCGCGCCGAGAGCACCAGGGCGGTGGACGACGGCGAGGCCTAGGAAGGGGACGACGCGGAGCCGGGGAAGACGCGGCAGTGGATGCCCACGCGTAGAGGAGTACGAGGGTTCACTGGTTCGCTGCGGTGTGAGGCTGCCGTCGCCGCAGAATAACAGGGGGTGTGGGTGAGTAGAGGGATGGCCTGGCCAGCGGTGGGAGTAGTAGGGGGCGGTGAGGCCTCCGCCGCATCGCAGCCGGCCACGGGAGGCAGGAGCACGAGGCACGACCGGCGCTGGTTTGGGCGGCTGGAGCAAGAAGACCAGAGGTTGAAGAAGCACTACGGCCGTTGGATGGACATCGTACGGTCACTGGAGCTAGAATCGTGCATATTGACTAAGTTGACAAAGCCCTCCGTCCCCGTCAACTTAGTAGGCCCACAAGTCAGCCTGCCACTATACTGGGTCCCAGCTAACAGGGGGAGTATTCATTTTTTTGTGCGTAATAAGGAGGCACTTCCTTGCGTGCGAAGATATAGCTGGTGGGTCCGAGCTGTCAGCGGCGGTAACGTTTTTTTCGCGAAATACTGAGGCCCTTTCGGTGGGTCCCTGATGTCAGGTGGACGAATCATTATTTTGCGCGTAATAAGGAGGCATTTCCTTGCGTGCGGCCGTGGACCCAGCTGTCGGCCTCTCCACGTACAGTCCACTTCAGATGCATGTCGGTCGTTGACCACGTTGACCAGGCCGCGCCGAGAGCACCAGGGCGGTGGACGACGGCGAGGCCTAGGAAGGGAACGACACGGAGGCAGGGAAGACTCAGCAGTTGTTTCCCACGCGGAGGGGAGTACGACTGAACGAGGGTTTACTGGTTCGTCTGCCGTCGCCGGAGAATAACAGCAGGTGTGGGTGAGTAGAGGGATGGCTAGGCCAGCGATGGGAGTACGGTGGGGCGGTGAGGCCTGCGCGGCAGCACAGCCGGCCGCGGGGAGGAGGGAGCAGGCAGTCCCGCCGGCGCTTGTTTGAGCGGCTGGAGCAGGAAGAGCAGAGATTGAAGAAGCACGACGGCCGTTGGATGGACATCCAACCGTCACTGCTTGTGCGTCAACCTTTTTTTAGGAAAGCCTCAAATCTGTGGAAAACAGCATACAACCCATCTGCCATTATTTCTAATAATTTACAGCCCATTTGCTAATTCTTAAGGTTTTTTTGGAGCCCATATTCTTTTTGTTAGCATTACAGCCCATATTGTGGCCACGGTTAAAAAATTATACGAAATTTTGCATATTTCGGTGCGGTCCGAACTGTTTTTAATCCCGAAATTTCGACTCACATTCAAACTGATTTTAAAAATAAATGTATATCAATATAAAATCCAACAAATTCTCCACGCATAAAAATTAATGTAATTTAAAATCTTGAAATGAAAAAAAATATTTGAAACTAATTGCCGGTTTGATGTGTTTTAAAAATGTACAACCCATTTCTCATTACTGATGGGCCATTTTCTCGGCCAGCCGAATGAAAAGCTCTCCTCGTCTTGAAAGATTTGCAGCCCAACAGGCCTGACAAAGCGACTTAATTGGCAAATCACAAAAAAACTGGGCTGTGGCCGTGGACCCAGCTGTCAGCCTCTCCACGTACAGTACTCTTCCGATGGAAGTCGTTCCTTGACCACGTTGACCACGCCGCGCGGAGAGCACCACGGCGGTGGACGACGACGAGGCCTAGGAAGGGGACGACGCGGAGCCGGGGAAGACGCGGCAGTGGAAGCCCGCGCGGAGAGGAGTACGAGGGTTCACTGGTTCGGCTGCGGTGTGAGGCTGCCGTCGCCGCAGGGCCTGGCCAGCGGTGGGAATAGTAGGGGGCGGTGAGGCCTCCGCGGCAGCACAGCCGGCCACGGGAGGCAGGAGCATGCGGCACGACCGGCGCTGCTTTGGGCGGCTGGAGCAAGAAGACCAGAGGTTGAAGAAGCACTACGGCCGTTGGATGGACATCGTACGGTCACTGGAGCTAGAATCGTTCATATTGACTAAGTTGACAAAGCCCTTCGGCCCCGTCAACTTAGTAGGCCCACAAGACAGCCTCCCACCAAGGTGGGTCCCAGCTAGCCGGGGGAGTATTCATTTTTTTGTGCGTAATAAGGAGGCACTTCCGGTGGGTCCGAGCTGACAGCGGGGGGAACGTTTTTTTCGCGAAATACGGTGGCCCGTCCGGTGGGTCCCAGCAGTCAGGGGGAAACGATTTATTTCGCAAAATACTGGTGGCCCGTCCGGTGGGTCCCCGCTGTCAGGTGGAGGAATAATTATTTTCCGCGTAATAAGGAGGCACTTCCTTGCGGCTGCCGTGGACCCAGCTGTCAGCCTCTCCACGTACAGTACTCTTCCGATGGAAGTCGGTCGTTGACCACATTGACCACGCCGCGCCGAGAGCACCACGGCGGTGGACGACGGCGAGGCCTAGGAAGGGGACGACGCGGAGCCGGGCCACGGGAGGCAGGAGCAGGCGGTAGCACAGCCGGCCACGGGAGGCAGGAGCAGGCGGCACGACCGGCGCTGCTTTGGGCGGCTGGAGCAAGAAGACCAGAGGTTGAAGAAGCCGTATGGCCGTTGGATGGACATCATACGGTCACTGGAGTATTGACTAAGTTGACAAAGCCCTCCGTCCCCGTCAACTTAGTAGGCCCACAAGTCAGCCCAACAATATGGTGGGTCCCAGCTAGCAGGGGGTAATCATTTTTTGGGCGTAATAAGGAGGCACTTCCTTGCGTGCGAAGATATAGCTGGTGGGTCCGACCTGTCAGCGGGGGGAACGTTTTTTTCGCGAAATACAGAGGCCCTTCCTGTGGGTCCTAGCTGTCAGGTGGAGGAATCATTATTTTGCGCGTAATAAGGAGGCATTTCCTTGCGTGCGGCCGTGGACCCAACTGTCAGCCTCTCCACGTACAGTCCACTTCCGATGGATGTCGTTCATTGACCATGTTGACCAGGTCGCGCCGAGAGCACCAGGGCGGTGGACGACGGCGAGGCCTAGGAAGGGAACGACACGGAGCCAGGGAATACTCGGCAGTTGTTTTCCACGCGGAGGAGTACGAGGGTTTACTGGTTCGTCTGCCGTCGCCGGAGAATAACAGCATGTGTGGGTGAGTAGAGGGATGGCTAGGCCAGCGATGGGAGTACGGTGGGGCCGTGAGGCCTGCGCGGCAGCATAGCCGGCCGCGGGAGGAGGGAGCAGGCAGTCCCGCCGGCGCTTGTTTGAGCGGCTGGAGCATGAAGAGCAGAGATTGAAGAAGCACGACAGCCGTTGGATGGATATCCAACAGTCACTGCTCTCGTGTGTTGACTAAGTTGACAGGGCGTTGCGTGTGCGTCAACCTTTTTTTTATGAAAGCATACGCGTCAACCTGTAGTAGGCGCACAAGTCAGCCTCAAATCTGTGGAAAACAGCATACAACCCATCTGCCATTATTTCTAATAATGTACAGCCCATTTGCTAATTCTTAAGATTTTTTTGGAGCCCATCTTCTTTTTGTTAGCATTACACCCCATATTGTGGCCACGGTTAAAAAGTATACGAAATTTTGCATATTTCGGTGCGGTCAACTGTTTTTAATCCAGAAATATCGATTCACATTCAAACTATTTTGAAAAATAATTTATATAAATATAAAATCAAAATAATTGTCCACGCATAAAAATCAATGGAATTTAAGATCTTGTAATGAAAAAAATGAAACTAATTCCCGGTTTGATGTATTTTAAAAATGTACAGGCCATTTCTGGGCAAACCGAATGAAACTCTCCTCGTCTTGAAACATTTGCAGCCCAGCAGGGCCGATAAAGCAAGTAGGCCTTGTTTGGGTATTTCTTTAAAAAAATAGAACTGGGCTAGCCATTTTCAGCAAGAAAAAAACACAACTGGGCTCATGATGTGGTAAACATAAATAAAACCCTGGCTAGACGGGCCAGAGCCCCCGCACAACCCCGTTGTTACCCTGATCCGTCGCTAAAACTAGTATAAATAACAACTGCTTGTTCCTCATTGTCTCAAAAAAACTGCTTGTTCCTCAAAAAAACTGCGCGACTTGCTGGGTCCCTGGTGTCAGCCGCTCGTAGTGTAATTCTCTCGTTTATTGACTACGTTGACGATGGCGTGAGCCCCAGATGTCCAACCATTAGGAGGAACCATATTTTTGGGCTTGTACTATAGAGGCACTTGCTTGCGTACTGCCATGACGCTGGTGGGTCCCTACTGTCATCCTCTCCACGTACAGTCATCTCCTTGTTCCTCTCGGTTGTTGACGATGTTGACAACGCAAGAGGGAGGCGCACCGCGCACGGCGAGCGAACCAAGGCCGCAAGGCGGAGGACGACGGCGAGGCCTCGGACGAAACGAACAGGAGCCATTGAAGATGCGCCGGTCCAGTCGCAGGCGGAGGGGAGTACGAGGGTTGACTGGTGGGGGTGGTGGGGGCTAGTCACTTGGCTTCTGTAATGCACAGTGAGCTCAAGCAGCCGGCGTGAGTGATGTTATTTCCCTTGGTTGTGATTTGTTACAATATTTCACTCTAAATTAAACGAATGGCAAGCCATTTGCCTTGTTTCAAAGAAAATATGACAGTCACAGCCGAGTTGAAAAGGGCAGGAACATCTAACTCCAGCTTACAAACTGTACAAAAGCACGAGGGTTGATTGTTCATCAGGTTTACAAAAAAACCCAGATTGAAAAGGGCAACAACATCTAACTCCAGCACTGTTTTCGGCAGTCACAGTCAAATGGATCGGTCAGGTCCATAGAATGAACATCCTGGATCGTAAAATTTACTGGATTATGACCACAATATGTTGTAAATAGAAGCCCGACACGTTCAGAAGCTCTTTTGCCCACCTGAAACTCCTTTTTTTGCTCTTCGACATACCCATCCGTCAAAACCATGCTGCTGATAAACTTAAGCCTGATGGACAATAGTAACCTCGCATTCAGCAGGAAGAATGTGACAAATCTTGTGTTTGCACGGTTGGCTACATATCGTTCTAGCGTTATTGTCTTCAATCGAATCTCATGAGAAGTGAGAAAATCCCGATGCTTACGAATCCACCGATTGGTTATAACTTTCTTACCCCGTCCTGTTGCCTAAATAGACATGAAAATTGAAAACAGTTAAGGTCTAAAAGAAGAGTGTCGAAAGAGCAACAGCTGAACGGTTAATTCTAGTACACTATATGCGGGCTTCCAATGTGCGTGAAATTATCACCTTTATATACAACTTCTCCAGACATGGAAAGCATTGCAGCAAGCCAATAATCTTGTTCAGATCAAAACTATTCATTTGGATATATAAGATCTTGACAGAATCCAGCACCATTGATAGGCCATCCATGGAGAAACTCTTCATTGAGCATAGAACATAATATTAGTACAAAATGTGTACTCCAAGATGATATATAAATTATGCGCAGAAATTTAAAATGCAGCATATGGTTACAAGTGTAGATGATAATATAAAGTACCTGAAGAACTGTGGAGCCAAACACCATATTGAAATGAGCACAGAGATCATGTATTACACCCAAGGTCTCCAGTTTAGGCGCAGAGAGGACGGTTATTTGCAACGGTGAATAACTAGAATCAAGGATCAACCTTTGAAGTGAAGGGGCATCTTGGATGATGAGCTGCCTTCCGTCAAAAGAAATTCCAATTCTTACAAGGTTAGGCGACTTTATTTGGAGACAACCGATTCTAACTGTGAAAACAAGCACCAAGCACTCCAGCGCAGGGCAACTGGAGTGGATGATGCTGTGCAATGAGGCCTCCGATATACGAACCCGCACAAGTGAAAGTTTCTTGAGAAATGGGAGTCGAAGGTTTAGTACCAGATTGTCTGGAAGGTAGCACAGCGCAAAGGTGGCGGTGTGGAGAGAGGAGGAAAACCGCGAGATGGACATCGGTGCTGAGGGCACAAGTTCATGGCGTTCTGTATGTGGTATGTGATTTCCAGGGGAATAGTAGAACTCAAGCAGCTGTAGTTCTGTGAATTCAGGGGATTTCAGCCAGGCGTCCACCGTGCAGGGCATGGTATGCTTGCTCAGGTAGCATGACGGGATGCAGAGGCTTTGAACGGAGCCCTGGTGGGAGGAGATGATGGCTCTGGGGATTTCAAAATCATTGAAGAGAGATAGCTGACGACAGTCGAGATTAAGGGGCACGGCGCGCCATAGAGGGCGCCACCGAATTGAGAGGACTTGGGTGCGGCAGCAATCCTTGGTGGGGAGAAGCGAGATGATCTCCCCAAGGACGGCGTCCGGGAGATCGCTGATGCGGTCCACCCGAGATTCTACGGGTTCCTGGGATCCGGTGGGGGCGGGGTCGCCGCTTCTCCCCGCGCTGCCGGGTGCGGGATCTACAACAGGCGTCGCCGCTGGCGGGAGCCTCATCTTCTTGGCGCTGGGGTCAGCCGACTCCATTTTCCTCGAGGGCGTCGCGTCGCGCTCACGGATTTGAGCAGAGTAACGAATGACGAGCCTAGTTGTAGTGCGAGCGAAGAAGAAGGGGAGCTGGGGGTTTTCTGTAGGAGTGAGGAAGAAGGGGAGCTGGGGTTTTCTGTAGGAGTGAGGTGAGGAATTTGGGGTACGAGTGGAGCGAGCTGACGTGAGGTGGGTGGGAGCGAGGAGGAAGAAGAGCACCCAGGTTTTTTTTGTGGGGGAGGGGGGCGGTGTGCTGGGTGTGGGTAGCGCCTTTTGAATTGATTTTACTATTTACTAGTGTGGATTGGCTGTTTTGTCTTGGGCCCAGAGAAACAATTACTACTAGTACAGTGGAGACACTCTACAGCTACCCAGAAAAACAATTACTACTAGTACAGTGGAGACACTCTACCGCTTCTGGCTCCTCCTAGGTCATTGAAACGTCTCCCTCTACTGAATGCCGTTATACTTTTGTTCACCGACATGCGGGCCATGCAGCGCGCGGGCCCAAATGCCATCCACCAAATTAGCAGGCAGTATGCAGGCGGAGAGTCACCCCGGTCGTAGCGCGGCAGTAACGAGCCGTCGTATCACAAAACCCCACCTCCCCGCAGTCTAAGTTTGACGGACGAAGCAACCATCATTTCACTCCTCGCTGAATCCCCTTCTCCCTCACCGTCTTCAAGAAAGGCAACACTCGCATCTGCCACTGTTCTTCTCTCCCAACGAAGGGAAGGTAAGCGGATCCGTGATGTTGGTATATTTTCGTTCAGAGAAAAAAAGAACTTTTGCAAAGCAGTAACCGATCCTCACTCTCTTTTTTGTTTCATTGTCATTGCGATTGTGTTTTCCTTTCAGTGGTCTCCTAGTATTCGTCAGTTTCATGATGGACCAAGGAGAACCAGGCAAAGATCTGCCGATATTGGAGCAGACGCGGGAGGCTGATCCCCACGAGACAGAGAGCTCCAAGAAGATGGAGGCAACCACCGAGCCGACCCCAGATACGCTCACGGCCACTACTGAGATGGTCAACGCCCCGTTTGAGGTTACAGCCCCCGTGGCACTGCAGGAGCAGTTTTCCCCCTTCGAGGATGTGTCCCCCCCCCCCCGCTGAGCTGCCCAAGGTGATTTCCTTCTTTGCCGATCTCGATTGTGGTTTTTCATCTAAGTATGTGGTGATTTTTTTAGAAAAGGAAGTATGTGGTGATTAATAATGCAAAATTTTATTAGCTTCGATGCCATGCTATACATAGTGGTTTAAATAACTTGTGGTTCTTATACTGAAAAGTAATTCAGAATTTGTTTCTGTTTCAATTAGAGCCCTGATGCAGACAAGGATTGTGTGGTTGTGCATGTCACTCGCTATGAGGCGGACGACCTGAATATACGCACTGGGAAAACAGAGTTCTTAGGCTGTTGGATCCTGGAAGCCATTTGCGGTTATACCAATGAAGAGTTGTATTCCAGCCTCACTGTTGTCAGGCGTGTTGTCCAGGGTGTACTGAAGCACAAGAAGTTCAAAGCTACTCCTTCGTTTGTGAGGCATACTGTTCTTGTCAAGCTTACGCAGGAAGATGACGTGGCATGCCTCCACAAACAAGTTTATCAGTGGCAAGGCCACAAGGTTGTCTTCATGAAGGTTCACAGGATTGAGCTGCTGCGGGACGTCCTCGATGATGTTCATGGCAAGGTCCGTCTTGTGTCCAGCCCAAATTAGATCGAGGCATGAAATAGTTGCCCCAGCTAGTGTTTAATAGTAGTTTGGATTGTGTCTAATTATCCGAACCTTGCCTGTTATCGACCCCTCTGGGGCTAGTGCTCTGTTTGAATCCGTCTATGGGAACTGCTGCTACTTTTGTGTGCCCGTGAATCATGTGAGAACCATCGTAATTGTTGCCGAAACAGATGCGTCCTCACTAGTTTTTTCATGAATATGGCATGGTAAGACATAAGTTGTCACGGTTTATCATACGAGCAGTGTGTGTTTTGATGAAATAGAGCACTCGTTCGAGAACCGTGCGCCGACGTATACATAAGTACTTGTAAACACTGTTGGTGCTACCCCACTTGTAAGCAGTTGTGCAAAACACGGCACATTGGCTCAGCTCGCTTCAACACTAGGCTATCGACCAGCTAACAATCAACAATCTGCTGTCTGACATATAAGCAACTACTATGTATCTTGTTACAGTGGTTCATGCAGTTAATTGAGGCCACAATGTAATAAATTCCAAACGTTCACACGCTAGTCCAGCGCTCATGTGGAACACTCACAATTAAACTCGTCTTCATAAAAATCTTGAAAAGCATAAGTTAAGCAATTTTATACATCTCAATGATTCATAGAACATAACAAACATATACTAGTTCACAGCAAAAGACAAAGTTGTGAGAAGGTTTACAAATCAGGAAAAAACAAGCAAGGCTTCTCTGAGCAAAGGGCCTCCCGGCAGGCTTAAATTTCCTGGAGTTCACTCTGGTTTTTTCTTGTTGCCACCATCCAGGGTTAGGTTCTCTCATTCCAGAATAACCAATTATAATTGTGGTCTCAGCTGGAATGCTGAACTGAACCATGCAGTGTACTGACCAGCTGAAATGCTTGTGCATTCCACTAAATTTAAGCACCGCTATTTGCAGAAATAAGCAGACCACAATGCCTCTTGTCCGCGCACCTGTCCAAAAAACCGCCGTGCAGCCGTGCCAGCTAGTCCTCGGTCCATGGATGAACTGGTAGAAAGTGCATTCCGGACTAGGATGCAGTTGTTTTCGCTCGTCCCTGCACTGCAATCAGGAAGTAAAACGTACGAATCAGCTTCTTTTAGATTGCGTTGGTCATTCTACCTTAGTTACTACCAATGTAGGGATACCTTGAAGACGGGAGGTTAGACGACGGCAACGAGGGATAGCCATCTCATTTTGCGCAGTTGTACTAAAACTGAGGTGTGTGCTTTTGATTGCGCGGATAGAAACGATACGGAGACAGACATCCCGAAACGATATGGAGACAGACATCCCTGTTTGCGCAAATACGAAATACGGTTATTTAAACAGTGACACATATTACTACTTTCCCCCGTTTCCTCTTAGAACCAAGTCCTAGATTCATGCTACAGCTTTCCCACTTTCTTCCCTGTTTGAACCAACGCTTTGAGTTCACTGTATGAACTAGCTTTACTTCTAATAATAGTAGAAGTCTAGGTGGCTTTGTAACAGCGGACGGAAGTAGAAAAGGATCCACACGAAGGGGGAAGAGCTGGGGCAGTAGAGCAAGGCAGGTTTCGAAGGAATATATACCTGAGGGTCGTCGGCATGTGGCAAAGACGGCGTCGGGAGGCCGCATCTTGGCCACAATACCGCAGGGAGGAAGAAGGGGTCGGAGGCCCTCCCGAGCCGGCGCTCTCTCGGAGAGAACGGCACGGCCGCCGATCGGGACGCGCGGGCAGCCGTTGGTCTCCTCCCTCGCCGCCGACGACAGCGTGAACGATGCACCTACACCCCCTGCCCCGGTCGAGGTTGTCCGGCCGGATTTGTGACCAGCCGTGAGCTGAGAGAGAGAGTGTGGCCACCTATGTCTTGCTTAGATCTGGAGAGCATGAGAGAGTGAACGAGAGGAACCCTAGTAAAGCAAGCGCTAAGGCTCCTGCTTTTATATATAGTGGAGTGATTTTGTTGTACCGGCTTCAAAAAAATGCGCTCCTACGTGTACCCGCGAGTGGGTGTGAGAGAACTAGTGCGTGCGTGCACCGCTTCTCTTCGTGAGAGTACAATATATACTATGCCCAAAGAACGTTCGCCGCAAGAGTAATAGTATAAGTGTGTGACGTGTGAGCTAAAATAAAATGTGCGCGCCGTCTTTTGTTTTTTAGAAGTTCTGAGGGTAGGGTGTGAAGAGCACATATGTGCGTGACGTCTACCTGCAGATAGAGGATGGGTGCGACGTGCGAGTCTGCGAGAGGACTCGGGAGAGTCGTGACTCGTGAGGGTGCGTGTGCGTGAGAGAGAGGGGGGCACGTATCAATGCAATGCATGTGTCCGTAAATCATTATCCGACAAACGTTCGCCACAAGCCTTTTCCTGACGAACGCCGTAAGAACCGTTAGATCGGCATCCGACAGTGTCAGTTTTGCCATGTCATTTAACAGAACAGCCACTCCTCCTACACACAAATCTTCCACGTGAGTGTTAGCAACTGCCGTATGCTCCCTCCGTTCCGAAATGCAGTGCATATAGCTTTATTGAAAATTAGAACCTCGCAAACTTTTACCGAGTTTTCGTGTACCAAATTGCACATGTAGAATACCCTGTATATATCATTTCATTCATCTTCGATAGGTAACTATAAAGATGGGTGAGGAGTCTACAAAGAAAGACCATCGTATCACCCGCAGCAATTTCAACCATCCTTTAGTGTCGAGGAATATCATAGGAACTCTATATGATATGATTTTTATAGGATTTTTTTCCTTTAGAGCCAATTGGTTCATAGGAATAGATTCATATACTCTACATTTCAAAGGAAATAAACATGATATCATTTCTATAGCTTTAGAGCCACTTGGTTCATATGAATGGATTCCTATACTCCCTTAATTTCAAAGGAAAATAAACATTAGCGTATATTCAATAGAAAAGTTCCTATGATATGAACCAAATTACATCTCTTTACTAATCCCTCCTCATAGGAATTGAGATACATGTCATCTCTAGATTCAATAGAAAAGTTCCTATGATGTGAACCAAATGACATCTCTTTTCCAATCCCTACTCATAGGAATTGAGATGCTCCATGTCATCTCTTTCCCTACAACTTCCACGTATGCATCTTCTATTCCTAAATAGATAGTACAACCCACTAGTAGCTTTTTTCCAAAACATGCAACTATGGCACAAGAACTATATAGTGTGCCAATAACTTTGAAAGATGGTCGCTGGATGAAGCTAACCCGACAGTGCAGAGATGGGCAAATCCGAGCACTACTGGCCGTTGGATATCATCAACATTCCACCAGATCTGCCACATGTACAATTTAGAAGACTCCATGGTTGAACTTAAGCATAATGCACAAACCTCAAAACACAAGCACTTCTCCTTTGTTCTAGAATCTTCTGTATCATAATTGATTATTTTTTTCTAAATGAATTGCCATTATTTGTTTTTTACTTTATGATTTACAATGCACAACCCCATGAATCTTAACATTTTTATAAAACTAATTGATTTTGAATGAGATGAACTATAAGAACTAAACGAACATCTACATCATGCATATATGACTCAAAGCTTTACATGCTATAGTGTGTATTTATTCATAATTTGGTTTCGAAATCTCATGCGTTCAATACATGTGTACCTTACTAGTTTTGAGTAGAGTAGCAAATTTCACGCGGCCCCGGGTATATCAAAATGCAGGGCCCATGCATCATTGCCTTTCGGTCGAACCTACGTCCACAATTTTTTGTACGTGCTATATCTCCACTGGTCCCCGAACCCAAAATGCTGCCTCGTTCCCGTAAAACCAAGCGGCCCACACATATTTAAGGCGTCGACTCGAACCCGTTTACTACGACGTGGCCCCGCACGCCGTAGTACTCCTACAAACCCTACCGCCGCACTCATCATCGGTTTTCTTCAAGAGGACGAGGGAGAAGCCGATTTGTAGTGGAGGCGCTTTCAAAAAAAGGATCTGTAGTGGAGACCCCTACCCTAGGGTGCCCTAGGTAGCTGCCGCACGCATCATTGTTTTCTCTTTTCTTTATGCTCTTGCGCGCTAGAGTGAAATGATGGTTGCTTCGTCCGTCCAGCTTAATGCGGGAAAGGTGGGGCTTTGTGATTTGACCCCTCATCGCTCATTTTCTACTACTGCGGCGCTACGACCGGGGTGCCTCCAATTCCAACCGCTGCTCCGAACTGTAATTTGGTGCATCGCACGTGGAACAAGACGGTGGATGAGCCACATGTCTGCCAAAGGGGTCCTGTTAAGTGTGTCGCCATTTCGTGTGCGGACTGACCCTGCTTGAGTTGCTACGCCAACACGACAGGAGCAGCCTACCACTTGGTTTTGCTCCTTGGTGAATCCCGACTATATTGATCTAAAAAGATACGTGCTGAACTACCCTCTCCGTCTCGGTTTTTTATTTGTAGGCGTCTCGGTTTATAGGGCCTGCACGTAGTTCTAGGTCATCCATTTGACTAACTAAATATGAGTTACTATGTCACAAAAAGTATATCATTGGATTCTTATTGGTTGATATGTGAAGAAACAAGAAACGAGGTAGAAGTTAATGCACCGCGCCTTAGTATTGTGGGATTATTTGGTTTTCGTAAGATGACGTGCGTTTGGTTGCAAGGGTGGTCATGAATGGGTTGGGATCGTTCAGAAAATAGACATGTTTGGTTATAAAGCACATGAATGGTTCGAGTCAAAAAAAGAGAATATGCCTTGAAGATGCTGAACCATTCCACCCAACCAAATCGGTCGAATCAAATGGCCACCCTTTGCATGCATGACTATGTGAGCATGACTGGTGGTCCCGTCTTAAATAATTAGCTCATCTCTTATATTCAGCCAAACACATGAATTGAATGGTTCAATCCCAAAAAAATTGAATGGTCCCAATCCATTCATACGATACCTTCAACCAAACGCATCCGACGGAGGGAGTAGTTGTATTTAAAAGTCGAGGGCGGGGCTTTTCCTGCCGGTAGGCGGGGCAGTTCCGCCTAGTCGGTTCGACAGAGACGCGAGAAGACGAGGGAGTAGGCTGCTGCAAACGTAGGGCTGTGTGATTTGACAGCGAGTTACTGCTGGACAGGTGGGGCCCCGTGATTTGACTTGCCATTATCATTTTAACTGCGGCGCTACGACCGGCGTGAGTCTCCCGATTCCTGACCACCTCCATACAGGTGCCTCTCCCAATGCTCCACCATGTAGTAGTAGAGGCTGGCTCTTGCATGAGAGCCCACTTCTCCACTTTTTCCTTGCCTCTCTTTCCTCCACATATGCAAAAATGCCATGTAAAGCGCACTATTGTACTTACTTGCTCCTACAGGTGCTTAAGCTTGCCACATAGGCATAAAGTCTGATGTGGCAAGTTAATCAAGAAGAGAGAGACTAGTTTGGTGACCCAAGGAAGAAACGGTGCTAAGCGCGTGTACCTAGGTGAAAAGACAATTTTGAGTCTATAGCTAATTAAATGAAGCAAACTTAGCAACACCATTTCATTGGAAGACGTCACTCCTTGGCAAATGCAATAAATACTAGTACTCCCTGTGTCCCATTATATAAGAACGTTTTTGACACTACACTAGCTAGTGTCAAAAACGTTCTTATATTATGGGACGGAGGGAGTACGAAGAAGGAGATAGAGAGGAGTAAAAGAATACACTTATAGCCAACCTTGTTGTAGTATGAGTGACTAAGTGATGACTATGTATGACATGCCAACATCAGATAGCCTAACGCACCGTGTTAAATCTCCAAGGGCGCGACCACGCGAGCGACGCGACTGTCGTGGTAGGCGCGACCATGATACGTGCTGCTAACAGCCCTTGGATCTGAGATCAAACGGTCGCATGCTAAGTTGCTAAATTTTTTAAGAATAACCCTCCAGGATAGGATATTCACGCATAGGTCTAGAATCATGCCATGCAACCGTTCGATCTCAGATACAAGGGCTCTCGGAAGCCCGTATCATGGGAGAATGGAAAGCCACTACCCTGCCGTTCGCACGCTGGCAGTTCGCTCCTACTCTTTCCCGCATGTCCTTTAATACTACAGCGGTTCGCTCCTAGTCATCCCGTCCATTCACATTACGGCAGTTCCACTAATCCTAACCCTCCTCCCAAATCCATGGCGTCCCAAATCTTCCCGATCGACAGTGAGTACAAGGTTAGAACTATCACCGGCGATGAGTTCGACGTCATCTACACCCGTACTTCCGCGACGGTGAAAGGATGCCTTTCTTGCTTCAGACGCATGTTTGAAAACTCACATGATGAGTGGGTCGCTAGGCTAGATGTTGAGTACACCATAGTCGTGGGACGAGAGAAGGATCTAAAGGAAGAAGAGAGGAAGAAGCCAGCCGTGATCCAGGTTTGCGTACATAACGTTTGCTTGGTCTACCACATATGCCATGCCGACATTGAGTGCCAGGATTTTAAGAACTTCCTCGAGGACAAAACAGTCAAATTTGTTACTGTAGACTTTAAGAATGACAAAGTAGTCCTGCGTCGGATAGGCCTCATTGTAGGCAACCCCTTCGACCTCCAGAAGAATCGACTGGTGCCCTTTCGTCAGCCCTCAATGCTGACCCTGGCAGGAGCCATGGTTCATCCTTCGTACCGCAAACTGGAGAAACCTCATTACACGTTTCATCATCATGCATGGTAGCGGAATGTACTAGATATAGACCACATCCACTATGCTGCAATGGATGGCTACCTTTGTTTCAATATCTACAAGGGTTGGATGAAGAGCAACAGCCAAGTTGGCAGTTCAAGCAAAGAAGTATCATCCAAGAGGAAGAGGGACAAGGACGAAGTTGAGGACGTGGACGAGGACTCCGAGTAAGGTGGTAGTGTCGTTGCTCATGGCGGTTCTAAACTTCTAATGCAGTGTCTACCGGATTAGTTGCATAGTTTAATTTTAGGTGTGCTTAGTTTAATTTGAGGGGTGTGTTGTGCTGAGCCCCCAACAGAACTATGTTATGTTTCTTCTCGTTACTTTAACTCTTTAGTATGTACATACTAGTACTAGTATTTCTTTAATAGAATTTAGCACCCCAATTAAGCACGTACTAGCTTTTTTAATAGTACTATATGCATAATTTGGCGAGGAGCGCTCTCTATATGTACCACCTTTTTTTTAAATTTCAATTTTTGCTCCATGGCGCAATCCATCGATAGTGGAGTACTACTGTACAAAAGTATACATTTTTAAAAGGCTAGCGTACTGTTCATCACACACACACACACACACACACACACACATATATATATATATATAGCCAGTTAAATTCTCAACCTAGAATGACGTGCATGCCATGTAGTAAACCGATCCGGAGGAAGTATAGTAAAAATGAGGTGATTTTACCCAGCGATCGGCGGGGGAGCATGGCCTGTCATGCGGTCCACGTGTCATGATGTACCAAGGCGATGCGCGTGTCCCTCTTGAGGTAGAAGCTATACTAGTATGTGGTTTGATACGATGTCGAACCGAAGTGTGAAATAATGGTTGCTTCGTCCGTCTGGGAAGGTGCGGCATTGTGATTTGACGTCTCATTGCTCATTACTAACACTGGGCCGGTACGAGTGGGGTGCGTCCCCCCTGCTGTTCTGCACTATTATTTGGTGCTTGACACGTCGACCCGGTTGCTATATGTCCCACATGTCGGCGACAGGAAGTACAGAATTCATGAAAGGGAGCATCGACGGAGGAGTATAGTACAGAATACATGAAAGGGAGCGACTTAGTTTTGGAAAAAATCTGTTTTTACGGAGTACGTGCCCACTAGGGTTTATAGGGCTCATCTAAGAAACATTCGTTTTTCCGTTTGATAAGTCTCAATTCTAGTACTATACTAGTAGTGGTACAATTACATGTTGGATTTCGAGGTGCGTTAGATCACACGACGCAAGCAGTGTCAAGAGGAAACTAACCAATGCATGTACAAGTTCATGGAAATTTAGTGGTCATTCATGCATTCGTTCTAATTAATTCCTCGGTAAACATAACTTCTTGAGAAAAACGAGCGTACTGTGCAAACTACGAAATTAATTCGACCACTCACCGTCTACCTTGGTTGGAGAGATTTTGAAATTTAGCCATAAACTGGAAAGGAGGGAGTAGTAACTTTTGTCTCGATTACTATTTGTGGCCTTGTATAGATGCAAAATGTTTTTTTATAGTGGCCTTTTATAAGTAAATAGAGGGAGTACTAACCAAAGTACATAGTAGGGACGAGGAGTAAACGGAGGGAGTAGTAAAATTTTCTCCTCGTGCTGCGAGCCACCACGCGCGTGGGCGAGGGAGCGGGCATAAAGGCGTACAATAGTACTCCAGCTTCACCTCATCCTGCGAGCCACCGCGCCCGTGGGCGGGGGAGACGGCGTACTAAGCAAGTTTCTCCTCGTTTTGCGAGTTGACGGGACACATCAAAGGTACTCCAGTGTATAGAGCCTTGCCTCTAAGGTAGGCCCCACATGGTTTGCCTCTTTTTTCATTTAACGTAATGCGTCAAGTCGCAATTTGTTTGTTCACCCGTGGTAGACGATCCTCCCTCCACCAAGTAGACAACCAGTACATGTGCCAAATTACCACGTGGGCTGCCTTTTTCATACAGAAATGAGCTCCACCGTGTACCCGCGCGGGTGTGGTTGGGAAAGAGACGGTAGTACGTGCGCCGTGCGTGCACCTCTTCTCTTCGTGCACGTCCCCCACCTACGTGTGTGTGTGTGAGAGAGATACAAACCTAGACATAATGCGCCGTCCATCCCCATGCCTCCACCCAGTCCGACCACCAGTCACCACCACGGCACCATGCCCCCACTCCTCCTCACCTTATCTCTCATATTTCTCCCTCCATTTTTTTATACAAGGGGCCACTATCAAAATTACAATTTGCAGATAGACAAGGCCACTAACACTAATCGATGCAATATTAATGGTGTTTGCCTCGTGGTACTAACAAAGGAGGACATTAATTATCCCTTGCATGCATGCGGGAGTTTGTAAAAAATGCATCTTGATGTTCCGTGCAATGCACGGGCATCTAGCTAGTCCATGAAAACAACACATGGCAAAATTCCACGGTGAACGAGGGATTTGAATCTGTTGGGAGGGGCTGTTTGGATCTTGCCTGGGGTAGCCAAAATATTGGCGACCCTTTTGTCCACCGGTGCCTTTGCCACCAATGAACGAGGAACGGCTCGGGTGCTCATGCTGTCATGCATCCTCCAGCGCGCATGTTGGAGACGAGCTCACACAAGCTGTGTTTTTTTGTCCCACAACACCGCCCGAGCCGCCTGCAGATCGACCGGCGACCCGCAAATTACGCCATCCAATCGTAGCCGCACACATTATGACAGCAACTCAACCAACCGGACGAAATTCACGCAAACACATAGACAAACTGATACTCATTCACACAACCACCGGAGTATTTCATATAAACAACGACGGAAATCATATAAAATACCGGATTTTCACACAAACATGACGGATTTCATTACATTCAAGTGAACTACGCGGTGCTAGTTCTGGACAGCACGGATATATAATACATGGCCTAAATGGTCACCCGCCGATCGATTTGTGTTCCTCATGTCCGGCAGCATGATCACGGGACTGCCGGGAGCCCCGGAGGTATATGCTTTAGCGCAAAGGACGGCTCGCTTCCCCACTGCCCAACTGATATCATTGGCTGGTGCCGAAGATGATGGTGGCCAGCACCGGTTCGAGTTCATCACCGGCCACTACTTTGCCATGGCCGGCACCGGCTCGAGTTCATCCTAACATTGACCTCTTCCGTGGATCCCATGCGGGGTCGATGAAGGTCCTCGCAACAAAAGGATCCGGCAAGGCACCTGCTGTGTACGCCGGCGTGGCCTCCGCGGTGGCCTTCATGGGACCCAAGCGGCGGCGGCCTCCCGTGTTCTACTTCTCCTCGATGATGGCGGCGGACGCGGAGGCATTGGCCAGTGACTCATCGCTCTCCGCGCACCCGGCTTCTGTCGCTGCTTGCATGGTGCGGCTGCCGGCATGGGAGTCTCGGCCACAGAAACGGGAGATGCGATACGAGGCAGCGGCGTGGATGGCAGCAATGACGCTCGTGCGCCACTCCTCGTCGAGCTGGCCTGGAGCGGCGAGTTGCTGAACCGTGCGCCGGCTTGGGGCGGCAACTGGCTCCGTCGGGCGAGGGGAGGGAGGTGGATCAGCGAGCTGCATAGCTCGTATCCGGCGTGCTACCCAGCTGGCTTGGATGCGGAATAACTACTCTTCATAAGCCATTGTAAGAGTGGACAAAATGGTGGAGGAGATAGGGGAGTGGCGGAGGTGTGCGATTCTTGGCCGGCGTTTGGCCTCGTTTAAATAGGAGATTAAATAGACGGCAGACGGGAGGAGCTCGGCCGGTGTTGCGTTTAATGTCGGCCTGGTCATGAACGGATGTGTGTCCAGAGTGGGTTTCTCGGCTTCCACACGGGCGGGTTTCATGGAGGCGTTTGAATGCGGCACAGAGGTGTGTTCAGCCGGGCGTGTCGCGAGTGGTGCCCTCGACTCCGACCTAGGACACCACACCGTTCTTCCACTGATGTGTGGGCTCTTTGGGTGCATGGCCTGCATGTCAGTGACCCAACGCAGGCAGCGCACAACAGAGGAACCTTTGGTGGGCCAGGGCAGTCAGAAGCGGGCATTTCATAAACCGATGATTGTTCATTGAGTTTGACGTCATCTTTTTCATGTAGTTAAGCGTGTGTCTTGCGTCGTGTGCTGTGTGCAAGCAGGCGTGCGAGTGTTGTGTGCGTGCAAGGGTGCGTTTCAGTGTTGCATGCATGGGTGCGTACGTGCAAGGGTGCGTTTCAGTGTTGCATGCATGGGTCCATACGTGCGTGTGTTCGTGAGTGCATGTGTATGTGTCAGTGTTGCACGCCAGCATGTGTGCGTGTGTATGTTATGTGTACGTGTTAGTGTTGCACGCCTACATGCGTGCTTCTCTTGCGTGCGTGCATGTGTACGTGCGGGGTGAGGCTACACGTCAGTCGACTGACTTTTTCATCTCTGGTCATTAGATTTTCCAGCTGTTGGATACGAAATCAAGGGCCTCCAGTTTATCATCAAA